>NC_139626.1:49966299-50003799 GCF_964638095.1 Poromitra crassiceps
CTACTTCTCTATAGAACTACTACATCATGTCATGCTCTATTCCCCTTATCATGACAACATCACTTCATTCTAATGTCTACTTCTCTATAGAACTACTACATCATGTCCTGCTCTATTCCCCTTATCATGACAACATCACTTCATTCTAATGTCTACTTCTCTATAGAACTACTACATCATGTCCTGCTCTATTCCCCTTATCATTACAACATCACTGACTTCTAATGTCTACTTCTCTATAGAACTACTACATCATGTCATGCTCTATTCCCCTCATCATTACAACATCACTTCATTCTAATGTCTACTTCTCTATAGAACTACTACATCATGTCATGCTCTATTCCCCTTATCATTACAACATCACTGACTTCTAATGTCTACTTCTCTATATAACTACTACATCATGTCATGCTCTATTCCCCTTATCATGACAACATCACTTCATTCTAATGTCTACTTCTCTATAGAACTACTACATCATGTCCTGCTCTATTCCCCTCATCATTACAACATCACTTCATTCTAATGTCTACTTCTCTATAGAACTACTACATCATGTCCTGCTCTATTCCCCTTATCATGACAACATCACTTCATTCTAATGTCTACTTCTCTATAGAACTACTACATCATGTCATGCTCTATTCCCCTTATCATTACAACATCACTTCATTCTAATGTCTACTTCTCTATAGAACTACTACATCATGTCATGCTCTATTCCCCTTATCATTACAACATCACTGACTTCTAATGTCTACTTCTCTATAGAACTACTACATCATGTCATGCTCTATTCCCCTTATCATTACAACATCACTTCATTCTAATGTCTACTTCTCTATAGAACTACTACATCATGTCATGCTCTATTCCCCTTATCATTACAACATCACTTCATTCTAATGTCTACTTCTCTATAGAACTACTACATCATGTCATGCTCTATTCCCCTCATCATTACAACATCACTTCATTCTAATGTCTACTTCTCTATAGAACTACTACATCATGTCATGCTCTATTCCCCTCATCATTACAACATCACTGACTTCTAATGTCTACTTCTCTATAGAACTACTACATCATGTCATGCTCTATTCCCCTCATCATTACAACATCACTTCATTCTAATGTCTACTTCTCTATAGAACTACTACATCATGTCATGCTCTATTCCCCTCATCATTACAACATCACTTCATTCTAATGTCTACTTCTCTATAGAACTACTACATCATGTCATGCTCTATTCCCCTTATCATTACAACATCACTGACTTCTAATGTCTACTTCTCTATAGAACTACTACATCATGTCATGCTCTATTCCCCTTATCATTACAACATCACTTCATTCTAATGTCTACTTCTCTATAGAACTAATACATCATGTCATGCTCTATTCCCCTCATCATTACAACATCACTTCATTCTAATGTCTACTTCTCTATAGAACTACTACATCATGTCATGCTCTATTCCCCTCATCATTACAACATCACTTCATTCTAATGTCTACTTCTCTATAGAACTACTACATCATGTCCTGCTCTATTCCCCTTATCATTACAACATCACTTCATTCTAATGTCTACTTCTCTATATAACTACTACATCATGTCATGCTCTATTCCCCTTATCATTACAACATCACTGACTTCTAATGTCTACTTCTCTATAGAACTACTACATCATGTCATGCTCTATTCCCCTTATCATGACAACATCACTTCATTCTAATGTCTACTTCTCTATAGAACTACTACATCATGTCCTGCTCTATTCCCCTTATCATTACAACATCACTTCATGCTTCTTTCCAGGAAACTTCCAAACACATTCACACTTTCTCTCTAGGGAATTATTAGGACACCGACAACCTCTGTGTGTGTGTGTGTGTGTGTGTGTGTGTGTGTGTGTGTGTGTGTGTGTGTGTGTGTGTGTGTGCACGCACGCACGCACGAGAGCGCGTGCGTGTGTGTGTGTGTGTGTGATTGAAGGTTTAGTATTTATAATAACATGTCTGTTCCATGTTCACATATCCAGATCTCCAGGTGCAGGTGACCAGATCCCAGTTCTCTACCCAGGCAGAGCTGAAGTGTCACAGCAGCTGTCATCTAGCTGGTCGTCTTTCCTACGTCTGGTACAAGAATGGACAGACAATTAAGGAAGAAACTTCTTCTTCTTATCCAGGCAACTTTGGTCCTGAAGACAGCTATTCCTGTGCTCTAGAAGGATATGAGGATTTCCGCTCTCCTTCAGTGTCAGTGTGTGAGTTTACTTCACAGTGTGTCACTGACAGTGTTGGGCACGTTACTTTAAAAAAGTAATATATTACATATTACTCATTACTATTTTCAAAAGTAATATTATTACTTTACTTATTACTCCATGACAAAAGTAATTCGTTACATACTCGTTATATTACTTTTCCGTTACATTCCACACAAATGGCAATAGGCATTTTTCACTGCAGTGATTTTGTGTCTAAAAGGCAGGAGGTAACACAGGTGGACCAAGATGTTAATTAGGGCTTCCAACTCCCAGTCCATTTAGGTGTTCCAGTGCCGGAGCCCTAATTAGTTAGTTGGTTGCACCTGTGTATACTCTGTCTTCTAGACACAAATGGCCGCTGTGAAAAAGGCCCATAGCGTTTTTCTCATCAAAATGCAGACTTTGCCGTGCGAATGTGTGAACTAGGTCTATTATGTGCCGTTCCATTTAAAGTTTAAACTAATCGCTTTGCCAGAGCACAGCTTCCTACAGAGATGCTTGATGAAGAGCACACCTGACTCAAAGTGATGACAAGATGCAGTCTTTTAACACATTGAATGCCAGCCATGTTTTCATTCCTGTAGGTAAGTTGTGCCAGGGGTGTTTTTGACGATTCTGGCTCATTTTAGAAACAGCCGAGGATTCTTTTCTGTTAAGAATTCATGAACACCAATCATCTAAAAATAACTAATAGAATGTGTGCTTTCTCTGTCTAAAAGAGTTAGTTTGCAGAGTTAGTAGTTATGTAGATATTAGCCGTTGAGTACAGCATGGTTTCAGCGTCTGGAAATTTATTCAGAGATAAATGGCTTTTTGTGAAACAGTCACTTTAACCATTCATTTTTGGCATCAGTAAGACCGTCAGACATTCTAAACAATAGTTTTGAACAGTAATTTCCTCCATAACAACAGGAAACACCCCTCTCATTCAAACTCCTCCCTCCGTGTGTCTTCTCCTCCTTCCTCCTGGCTGTACAGCGGGCGTGTCAGAAGCGCTTTTGCTGCTGCCTGCCTGTGTGCCTGCCTGCCTGCTTGCCTGCGTGCAGACGCTCCTTGTGCGAGTCAAGATGGGCCGGGGAATGCGTGGGCGATGGGCAGATGTTGATTCTGGCCTTTCTGAGGTGTTTCAAAGTGTGTTTCACCTATGATCTATTTTGCAAATCGCTCTCCGCTCTCTGTGTGCTGCTGCCGGTGCGCGGCCGCTCTCAGGCAAGACAAGTCTTGAATGGATTAAAATCGCCACGGCATTTCCTTGAACGGCTTGGTCCCGCGGCAGTTTTTTCTTTGATTTCGGTCGTCTGGGGGAGCACTGTCAACACTTAGTGGGTCGGTAAAATAGATTATACACATTATCTTGCTCCAATAGTGATCTCGAAGATGTAAAAGTTGTTGATTGATGTCCCACCGTCAAAAAAAAAAAATGTTTATGTAAGACGAGTAAACTCGGCTCTGGCACTTAAGCGTTGGATTATGTAAGACGAATTATTTCGGCTATGGCACTTAAGGTGTTAAACAGCTTCTGTTTTTTTTTTTTTTTTTTTTTTTCTCCCCGATTTTTAATCCCATTTTATCCCCCATTAGTGCTCACTTGATTTCTCAATCCTGGTTGCTACTCCATCCTCTGCCGATCTGGGGAGAGCCGAGACTGGCTCCATGCTTCCTCCGAGACATGGGCAGTCAGCCAGCCGCTTCTTTTCACCTGACAGAGGAAGCTTCACCGGTAGGACATAGCACGTGGGAGGTTCACGCTATTCCAACCAGTTACCCTCCCTCTGAACAGGCGCCCTTAACGATCAGAGGAGGAACCACATTAGCAACCAGGATATTGCATGTTTTTGTGAAGGGGGTTCCTATATGAAGGAAACCCCCGGGAGGCACGGGGAGAACATGCAAACTCCACACAGAAAGGCCCTTTTGCCGACCCCACCCGGGCGGTGGGCACTCGAGGACATGCGGACGGGCACGCATTCCTTCAGCGTTCACCTCGTCCCCAGGTGGGACAAACAGCTTCTGTTTAATAGAATGCAGTATAATGCACGGCCAATGCAAACTCAATACGTATAGGCTACATCTTTGCGTAACAAGTTTGTGTCACAAATAACGTTAGCTCTGCAACATTAACATTAACCTGACAATAATAACAGCAATGTTTGATGTCCACCAGCTTGTGAGTTTTTACGTTATCTCTGTATTTTAACAGTTTTCCGGTTTCTGTTGTGCTGTCCTCTCGTTTCGTAACGTTAACGTTAGGAAGTTTGAGCTCGTGTTTTTCACAGTGGAAAGAGTGTTAGTAGCCTACCTGTCCTGGACACCGTTTACATTTGACTTTGATGTTCGTGTCACCTTTCTTCCCGACAAAAACAAAGTCATGGGAATAGGACTTGCCCATGTTTGTTACATTTGACTTTGATGTTCGTGTCACCTTTCTTCCCGACAAAAACAAAGTCATGGGAATATATCCAGCCACGGATTTTCCTCCTTGGCGCAGCAGGGCAGAGAGGGAGGTGTGCTGCCTGCCTGTTGGTGCTCTGAATGTGCTCTGCGGTGACGTCACCTTGTTTTGGAAGCGTTAAAAGCCATGCTGCTTGTGATCAGTGAATGCCGACTGCGTGTCTTTTTGCAGCGCAGCGGCATCACAGAATGGACTCAACAAAAGTAACGATGTAACGAGTTGTTTTATCTTGAAGTAACGGTAATATTATTACTTATATTCTATTAGTAATTCGTTACACTACTCGTTACTTGGGAAAGTAATATTATTACAGTAACGCGTTACTAGTAACTCGTTACTTCCCAACACTGGTCACTGACATAACGCCAACTGGTGGAGCCAGATAAAATACATGATAAAACACGTCCTCATCTCATGGTTGATATATGTTGATAAACTTTCTTCCAGATGCTCCAAAGGTCCCCTCAGTGTTGGTGTGTACCTCTGGTGACACCGTGGAGGGCAGTTCAGTGACTCTGATGTGCAGCAGTGATGCCAACCCAGCAGCTACCTACACCTGGTACAAGAAGAATGACGCCTCTCCAAAAGCATCAGGACAGACCTTCACCATCACTAACTTCACATCTGAACACAGTGGAGGATATTACTGTGAGGCCAGGAACCCATTAGGAGCTACAACTTCTCCTACCCATCTCATTGCTCTACCAGGTAGAGTGATTAAAAATAATTAAGGAGCTGTGTGTGTTGACAGGACCTGTGTATTTGAGAAGCCAGAGCCTTTCTGCAGTTCATTCTCTATGGTAAGGAGGATGTGCTAGGAGCGCTCCTCTTTCAACGACCATACCTTGCGTTTAAGCGCTCTTAGCGCCTAGTGTTTTTTAGGGAAGAGCTCTGGACATCTCTGTGTGGGCTGTGTTCTATCTGCTTTCTTGTACATTCTTTACACCAATGACTGTCGTAGCCGCCATGACAACAGATTCATCGTCAAGTATGCTGACGACTCTGTCATCGTCAGCCTGCTTGGCGATGATGAGGTTGGCCACGGTCAGGTTATGGATGACTTTCTGTCCTGGTGCAACGACGCCTTCCTAGAACTTAACATCTCGAAAACGAAAGAGATCTGTATCGATTTCAGACGTCCCCCCCGTACTACCCAGAATAGTGTCGTCCATGGTCAGTCAGTGGACATTGTAACCAACTACAAATACCTGGGCACGATTATTGATGACAAACTGAAATTTGACTTAAACACCGATATGCTGTGCAAGAAGGGCCAGCAACGCCTTTACTGCTTGAGGAAACTAGCCAAGTTCCAAGTAGACAAGAGCCTGATGAAACTGTTTTATAGTGCTTATATTGAATCTGTGATCTGCTTTTCCTTTATCTGTTGGTACGGTAACCTCTGTATCAAGGATAAAAACTCCCTCTGGAGAATTGTGAGAACAGCTTCTAAAGTAGCCGGCATCCAATTGGAGAGCCTTGACCTTAGCTACAACAGACAGATGCTCAAAAAAGCTCTGTCCATCCGCTCAGACAGTGCTCACCCGCTCAGTTCAGATTATAGGCTACTGCCATCCGGCCTTCGCTTGTGTGTCCCACGGACCACCAAAAACAGGTACAAGTATTCCTTTGTCCCTTCCTCCATCCGCGCAGTGAATGCCGCTGGAGGAAGGAAAAGATGACTCAGGAATTAACGTTTCATCAATCTGCTATACCAGCAGTCGGCTCTTTTATGTTCTTAGCTCTTCTTATGTTTTTTAATTTGTTTTTTAATTTGTTTTTAACTTGTTTTTTAATTTGTTTTTATACTGTCTTATCGGCCGTATCAGCCGCTGGCTCATCCCCTTCTTAAGTTATTAGTGTTGTGTTATTTTATTTATCAGCCGCACCAGACGTATGCTCTTTTATATTGGCTCATCGTATGTCTAAATGTTGTTACATCCCGATTATTTATGACATCGTATGTATGGTTTGCACTTTATGTTTTTACGTTTCAAGCCTCTACGCCTTGCTGTAATCCAATTTGCCCTTTGGGACATTAATAAACTACTTGAACTTGAATCTCAAGCTGAGAAAAGTTGAACATTTGGAGGAAAAGCGCGCTGCTGATCAAAGAGTCACTCCTCCTACCTCTTCTCCTGCCAGAGGGATCTTCAACCTCCACTGCTGCCAGAATTGCCAATAATCTGGCTTTCATGTTTAGAGTGCGAACAATCAACAACAACAAACAGATGAAACTAGCTGGCTACCATCTGTGCGATCGTTGAGTCCTGACCCGTACTGCGCGCGACGTCAGGGAAAAACAAAACAAAACAAAACAAAACAAAACAAAACAAAACAAAATGCTCCGTGTGTTGGAAGAGCTCTGGACATGATTTCCAAAGCATTCTGATATTAAAAACATGTTCGCAGTGGACACAGCGGCTAAGAAAGATTAATTCTAGAAATAAAGTAATTTGAGGTGAATATTGAGATCTTTCCGAAAATCGTCCCAAGCTCCTCAGGGTTAATGTGTGTATGTAAAAACTGTCTGTATATATATATATATATATATATATATATATACATATATACATATATATATATATATATATATATATATATATATATATATATATATATATATATATATATATATATATATATATATATATATAAAAAAAGTAATAATAATAATAAAATAAATGCAATGACCACCACAGTTTGGGAATCACTGTCCTAGAGGTTTGAAGCCATTTCATGGCTGCTTGCGGCTATAAAACAGGGGTTTTCAAAGTCTGAGACTGTGGGCCTCCCCTCAGACAAAGCTGGGAAAAAGGTGCCCCCCCAGTTCCTATGGGATCATGATTTTATTACTGTATTTGATCGCATAGACACTCAACAATTGAGCCAACATAGCCTAATATTGCATACTTCAGACATCAAAATACACACACACACACACACACACACACACACACACACACACACACACACACACACACACACACACACACACAAAAGTCTGTCTGAACGCATTTCTTTGTTTCTGACTCTGGGGAAGTGGGAAAAACAGTAAAATTCTTTAAAAAATACTATGGTAAATCTAAACTATCTCTTAATCAAATCCCACACATTTAGGCTATTCTATGTGATCTCCTTTTGATAACTAATGTAATAATCAATGCATTTTCCCCACACTTCTATTCACTGAGCCTCCCCTGAAACTGTTTGGAGCCCCCCTAGGGAGGCCCGCCTGCCACTTTGAAACCCTCTCCTGCTCTCTCTTTATCTCTTTCTGACTTGCTCTAATGCTCGACCCTCTCTCTCTTTCCTCCTCTCCACTCTTCCTCTATCTCTCTCGCCCAGGTGAGCCCAGACTTCTGGTGTTGGTCGTGGGTGTGACTGTGGCTGTGGCCGTTGTGCTGCAGGCTGTCAGTCTGCTGCTGCTCTACAAATGGAAGACAAAGAGGGAACGTGATGGTGAGTGACCACACACACACATACATACACGCACACGCACGCACGCACACACACACACACACACACACACACACACACACACACACACACACACACACACACACACACACACACACACACACACACAAATGGAAGACAAGGAGGGAACGTGATGGTGAGTTACCACACACTCTCACACACACACACACACACACACACACACACACACACACACAAACGCATGCACGCACATGCACACACACACACACACACACACACACACACACACACACACACACACACACACACACACACAAACAAACACACACAATCTTTGTGCTGTCTGTCCACAGGTTCGAACTCCAGGGGAAACTCGGCAACCATGAACTTGCAGGTGACCTTTTTTGCATATTCTTACAGTCATTGGCTGCGTTTCCCAAAAGCTTCTTAGCGCTAAGAAGCTTCTTTGACCCTTCTTAAGGCTCCCGTAAGAAGCCAACGCATTTCCCAATTGCTTCTTAGCCTAAGATGATCGTTCGTTAAGAAGGCATGCGTTTCCCAAAAGCTTCTTAGCGCTAAGAAGCTTCTTTGACCCTTCTTAAGGCTCCCGTAGAAGCCAACGCGTTTCCCGATTGCTTCTTAGCCTAAAATTATCTTTCGTTAAGAAGGCTGCGTTTCCCAAAAGCTTCTTAGCGCTAAGATGCTCTTTCGTTAAGGTTTTGTAAGAAGGGTCTGGGGCATTCTTAACACCTTCTTAACACATTGAGTGCCAAGGACGTCTGTGGACGTCCTAAAAAAAAGTAACGAGGAGTGCCAAGGACGTCTGTGGACGTCCTAAAATCATAATTCATATTATTCCATAATTCTGCTGTTTAAGGTCGTACCCAGCCAGTGAGCATGAATCCCTTCAAGGGATCACACGGCGCCACCTTAAACATCGACACGGGAGGTGCGCCACCCACCTCAGATCCTTTACTTTGTACAGGAGAAAGCAGGGAAAAGACGTGATCAAAGAGGAAACCGATGCATGCTTTCTGCCAGAGCCGTATATATTGCTCTGTCTACAGCGGAGAGTGGGCTCGGCTGCATCCGCGCTCACAACTGAGCTCTTATGCTTCTATCTATCTCCACCGATTCCCTGCCAGAAAGCCAGCATCCGAAGCCGAACGGCCAAGCCTTTTCGTTCAGTCGCGTTTCGCATTTCCTTGATGCGCGCTGGGATTCGTCCGGGGCAAAAACGAGTCTCAGAAAACAAACTCTGTGCGTGTGGGGAGGAGCCCGCAGCTCAGAGGTGGAGAGGGGGGGTTACGCAGGCTGCACAGAAACCACACTACGCCACCACATCAGAAAACACCAGCCAGAGTCAGTGAATGTGCTCGAAATTAGAGTGCAAAAGGTATTCATAAAAGTCACTATATCTTGGAAAGTAAAAAAAAAACGACAGAAAACCCTTGAAAGTGCACTTTTTTCAAAGGCTGTCATTTCATAATGGAACTGTCTAGAAACAAAATTTCTTCTTTGGAAGAAGCAGGAGTGTTCAATGTTTCATTAAAGTCCAGCCCTATCAATATAGCCCTAATAGAAAAAATTCTATAGCTGTTTTCAACTGAATGGAAGTGAATCTGGCACAGGCTGCAGACAATTTTACTGAAGCGCTGTGGCACTCAATGTGTTAATGACGAAACACTGGCAGATCCAGCCGCGTCAGGCAAAAGGAGATACTTGTGTCCACTGTTCCTCTTGTGTTTTTCCCTTTTCCCTTTCTTTCATGCACCCTTTAGTGTTTAAAATTGGGGAACACTTGAAAATCTCCCCTGTATGTATGGTTACTTGTGTTTTAAATGTTTTACCGTAGGGTATATTCCTCTAATCAGAATGGATTCCTTTTATAATAAGAATCTTGAGGATTTATATAGCACCTTTCACAGAACCCAAGGTCGCTTAAATTCTGTAGTGTTTCTCGCAATTTTGTTGTATGCTGTGTATATAAAGCAATTTGAACTGCAGTCCATGTCTGAAATAAATAATGTTTAATAGAAGAAGTTCTTGTTTAACATGACCACGATTAGGTTATTCTACAACAGTGTTTCTCAACCATTGGGTCATGGCCCACTGGTGGGCTCAGGCTGCGTTTCCTAACAAAGAAGCTTCTTAGGAGTTAAGAAGGCTCCAAAGAAGTGTTTCCCAAACGCCTTCTTAACAGCCTTCTTAACACATCGCTAAAGAAGGCTCTTAAGAAACATCTTAACTGGAGCTGTCCACCATCTCGATGTGAGAGGTCCTCTGCGGCCCACTAGATGGCACTCTGAGCCCACCAGTGGGCTCAGAGTGCCGGGAACGGCTCCAAAAAAACAATTCTGTCTGAAAACAGGGGGTCATAGTAAATAAATGTGATGCGCGTTATCTAGCTATGTAGCTACAAAAATAAAATGAACTCACACCATATAAAACCATCCTTCTATGGGGGACAAAGAGGAAAGACCACCGGAAGAATCACCCGAAACACAAGTGGGGGGCGTGTCTTAGGGTGGATGATCATTCCCTGTAGTCATGGGTACCAGGCTTTTTCTCCTTTGATTGATTTGATTATGGATTAAAAGACAGCAATATCCAAGGAATAAACATGTGAAAGTGCTGACACTTATTTACAACATGGTCCCTGGTCTTAAACAACGAGACAAACACACATGACATAAAATGCACATAACAGATCAATCAAGAATAACTGTAATTTCAATTAGTGTTATAATTTTGGAAAGCGTGAGATCCTTTAAAATAGACATTATATAAAGTGCTTACAGTGTGTACAGAAGATATGTAGGAGGAGCCTGGTGGTAAACCATATTGACATTATATAAAGTGTTTAGAGTGTGTGCAGAACAGATGTAGGAGGAGCCTGGTGGTAAACCATATTGACATTATATAAAGTGTTTACAGTGTGTACAGAACAGATGTAGGAGGAGCCTGGTGGTAAACCATATTGACATTATATAAAGTGTTTACAGTGTGTACAGAACAGATGTAGGAGGAGCCTGGTGGTAAACCATATTCACATTATATAAAGTGTTTACAGTGTGTTGCATAACAGATGTAGGAGGAGCCTGGTGGTAAACCATATTGACATTATATAAAGTGTTTACAGCATTAAATGTATGTTTAAAGTCCTTAAGTTGACTCAGACACATACTCTTGTTCTTGTTTCATCGTTGTTATTGTTAGGGACTGTTCGTTATTTATGAGAGGGGGGGGTATGGTGCAGGGGCGACTTTGTTTTCGTTTTTTTTCTTCACCCTCCCCAGATCTCTAAATATTTTTCCATGTCCCTCCCTGAGTGACTGGAGATAAATGCATGACCCTCCCTCCACCATAAATAACCACACTTTATCATATTCACACAAAAGGTAGTAGGCTACTGAAGAAAATATGACATTTTCCGATGATTTGGCTACGTTTCATAGCGCCCTATGACATCGGGGGAGAGAGTGGGCGGGGGGCATATAATGTTTAGTACCCAGCCCAATAACGACCTCATCTCCTAGTTATAAAGCCGATCACCCGCTCAGTACCGCTCAGTCCCGCTCCAGTTTCAATCAAAACATGTTCGAAACAGAATGCATCATGCTTGGCTAATTGAGCCACATATGAAATCTCCCAGCATGCTTTGAGGGTAATAGATTGACAAGAAATAGCAACCAAATCAGACTAAATAGGCTAAGTGGTAGATATAAATAATGTTTATGTTAGCACAACATGCAATTGTAGAACATTTCAATATTGGACAAAATAAAACAATAAAAATCAAAACACAACCCTATGTGAAACATGTATGTAATCCAGGTGCTATATATATCCCTTGCAGATTTAATGTTATTTGGATGAGTGACACTGATGCACTGTGATGTCCGCTCCAGCCTCCAATAAGACTTGGCTTAGCTACTTCATGTGCACGCCCACTATTTTCTTGCCAGCTGCTGCGAGAGAGAAGGAAGAGAAACGAGCATGCAGCCGACTCTGCTGAGCTCATGTTACTATTTGTAGTGAGCAATGCCCATTGCCCAGGCGTTTAAACGCAAATTAAAACACCCTGGCCTTTTTATCTCTTTTATTCTTTTGAGCGGAGCAGTGAGTGCGAGCGTGAAATCTGTATTGAGCGGCGAGGGGTCTGGAGCGAGTCCATTCACCATACAGGTAAACCATAGATATAAATAGGGGAGTAAACACGAATTTTGGAACGAAAAAACGCATTTAAAAATATATACAAAATACAAAAAATGAAAGTTGTATAACCCTCCCTAAAGCCAAAATAAAAAACACAAGTCCCTCCCCAGTACTCAAAAAAATATTTGATATCCCTCCCCCTTTCTGCACGATACCCCCCCTCTCATAAATAACGAACAGTCCCTTATTGTATTGTTTACTCTGCTAATGTTAACGTTGAAGGTTGCTTCGGGAGCCGCCATACTGTTTTGCCAGCGGCATCCCTGATTGGCCGGTTATGTTGTCAGCTACTAGACAGGTCACTGATTGGTCCGTGCACTTTGTAATTTCTGGAAATCACTGGGGGCGGGCTGCAGGCCAGGCTGATCCACAGAACAAAACAGGATGTGAGGTCACATGATCAGGATGGTTTACCAGGCTAGTAGGATACATGCAAGATGGAGGACTGTTTAAATGCTACCATGCTGTCCTGCCTTGTTGTCACCTTGGTGACCTTCATATTGTTTGTTGCAGAGTGTCACCTATGAGAACTCTGCTCAGAGTGTCACCTATGAGAACTCTGCTCAGAGTGTCACCTATGAGAACTCTGCTCAGAGTGTCACCTATGAGAACTCTGCTCAGAGTGTCACCTATGAGAACTCTGCTGCAGCATCCACATCCCAGCCAGACTCCACCTACCAGAGCCTCACCATGAATCAGGACCAAAGATACTCTACTCTGCAGCCAGACTCCACCTACCAGAGCCTCAGTCCAGCCACCATGGATCAGGACCAAACATATTCTACTCTGGAGCCAGACTCCACCTACCAGAGCCTCAGTCCCAGTGTTGCCAGACGGTAAATGTTGATTTATCGTACCAGAAGGTCAAAATTATCGTTTTTGGAGCAAAAACAAAAATAAAGACGGATTCCCCCCTCAATGTTATTTTTTTATTTTTGCTCCAAGTGAAATTTGTTATGGTCACTCACGATTCAGTAGGTCACGGGTTGCCTTGGTTCCAGCCTTAAAACTCCTTATATATGGATTTTTCTAAATGTATATGGAGAAAATCAATGGGAAACTGACTTCTGGGGCAAAATATGTCACTTGACGGTTCATTTCTATAAACAGAGAGACATATCATTAGATTCAAGATTCAAGATTTTTATTGTCACTCCATGGTACAAGTATCACGTGTGAAATTATTGTGCTGTGGACTCCGTTTACGACATTGTACAAATAGGCAACAAGCAATGAGCAATAGGCAATAAGAAATAGGCATCAATAAGCAATACTAAGCAGCAATAGGCAATAAGGCAGAATAGCGATAAGACAAGTCAGTGGCTTATTCATTGCACATAGGTGCACATGTCATGTGCATACGTTAGACGTTTTCAGACATTTTAAATTCGACGTATTTGACATACAGTGCAAATAGCATGTACCTTATTAAACATACAATTAAACATTAGGCATTGTGCATACGTTAAGACGTGTTCAGACATTTTAAATTCGACGTATTTGACATACAGGTGCAAATAGCATGTACCTTGTTAAACATACAATTAAACATTAGGCATACATAATGGTAGCAGCTGCAGTACGGTACGGTACGACTACTACACTATGTGTGTATGTTAAGGAGTCTCGTGGCCTGCGGGAAGAAACTGTTCCTCAAGCGATTTGTGCGTGCTTTTGGAACCCTGTATCTCCTCCCTGAGGGTAGCAGGGAGAACAGGCTGTTGTGGGGATGGTTTGTGTCTTTGATGATCTTCAGGGACCTCCTGAGGCACCGCTGGTTATACAGTTCATGCAGTTCTGGCAACTCGTCTCCTGTTACGTGCTGGGCCGCGTGCCTCACCCTCCGTAGCGCCCTGCGGTCCATGGTGGTACAGTTCCCGTACCAGGCGGTGAAGCAGCCAGTCAGCAGGCTTTCAATGGTGCCTCTGTAGAAGTCCCTGAGGATTTCTTTCCTTAGCCCAAATTTCTTCAGGCGCCTGAGTCCGTGTATTCGCTGTTGGGCCTTTTTGACCACAGTGGCGGTGTGGCCGGCCCAGGTCAGGTCCTGGTGGATGTTGACTCCCAGGTACTTGAAGCTGTCCACCCTTTCCACCACTGTGCCGTTGATGGTGATTGGGGGGTATGCGCCCCCCCCCTCTCCTGTAGTCCACAATGATCTCCTTGGTCTTGGAGACGTTCAGAGAGAGGTGGTTGTCCTGGCACCATTGTTCCAGGACCCCCACCTCCTCTCTGTAGGCCGTCTCGTCGCCCCCCGAGATCAGCCCCACGACTGCTGTGTCGTCTGCAAACTTCACGATGGTGTTTGAAGTTTGAGTCGCCACGCAGTCGTGGGTGTAGAGGTCGTACCAGAAGGGGCTGGAGACGCACCCCTGGGGCGCACCTATGCTGATGGTCAGTGGGGAGGAGGTGAGGTTGCCCACCCTCACCACCTGGCGGCGGTCTGTCAGGAAGTCCAGGATCCAGTCGCACATCGCTGTGTTTAGTCCCAGGTCCCTGAGTTTGCTTACCAGCCTGGAGGGTACTATGGTGTTGAATGCTGAGCTGTAGTCCACGAACAGCATTCTTACATAGGTGTCCTTCCCCTCCAGGTGGGACAGGGCGGGGTGGAGCACGTGTGCTACTGCATCCGCTGTGCTCCTGTTGGGGCGGTATGCAAACTGTAGCGGGTCGTGGTCCGGGGGGAATGTGGGGCGGATCTTTGATATGACCAGCTTTTCAAGGCACTTGCTGGCTATTGGCGTGAGGGCTATTGGGCGCCAGTCGTTGAGGCTGGTCACTTTTTGCTGTTTGGGAATGGGGATGATTGTTGCTGCCTTGAAGCAGGAGGGAACTCATCGGAGGGAGAGAGACTGGTTGAAGATGTCTGTGTATACGGCTGCCAGCTGGTGGGCGCAGGCCTTGAGGACCCGCCCGGGGATGCCGTCCGGGCCGGCCGCCTTGCGTGGGTTGATACGCAGGAACGACCGGCACACTTCGTCCTCAGTGATGGTGAGAGGGCGGTCTGGATCTGTGGGGGTTGGGAGGTGGGGGGGGTTGGTGGTTAGGTGGGAATGGGAGGGGGTGGGGGTGCTGAGGGGTGGGGGGGGGGAGGGGAGGAGGGGTTTTGGTGGGGGCGGGGAGAGGAGGGAGGGTGGTAGTCGGGGGGGGGGAGGGAGGAAGGGTGGTAGGGGGGCGGAGGGGGGGGGTGATGAGGGGGGAGAGGTGGCAGGGGGGGGAGGGGAGGAGGGGGGGGTGATGGGGGGAGGGAGGTGGCAGGGGGGGGAGGAGAGGGTGGGAGGTGATGGGGGGGAGGAGAGTGGGAGAGGGGTGGGAGAGGGGGGGGGAGGAGGGGAGGCGCTCTGGCAGAGGGGTCGAACCTAGCGTAGAACGCGTTGAGTTCGTCCGGTAGGGTGGGTGACGTGCTGGGGTTCTGTCGTTTCACCTCTTTGAAGTCTGTAGCAGCATGGAGACCTCTCCACAGGTGTCTGGGGTTGTTGGTGTCCAGTTTTGACTCCAGCTGCCTTCCATAATCTCTCTGTGCTTTTTTTTAGATTGATTACAACTGTGTCAGAAAATTATCAAATTATTGTACATTTGGCGGATTTGGGGATTATTGATCGTACATCGTACAGAGGTCAAAATGATCATACAAATACGATAATTATTGTACGTCTGGCAACGCTGCTCAGTCCAGCCACCATGGGTCAGGACCAGACATACTCTACTCTCACACAGATTTCAGAATAGCAGAGTGTTGAGATGCTCAACATTGCTCTAGTCAATTCTCCAGCTGAAATCAATAAATATACAGGTTGTTGGGTGGGGTCATAATGTGGGGAGGGATTATTCAGAAGTGTAAACCAATGGGAGATCAGTTAGCGAAAGAAAGGCAATTTTATTGGATGGGAAGGGTAGAGGGATTGTTACACATCTATTATATTTTAGGTTAGTTAGGTTATCCTTTATTGTCCCCATGGCGAAATTCATCCTCTGCATTTGCATCCTCTATTAGAAAGCTTCCTAGAACTAGGAGCTGTGGGACCCGGGGACCAAGTCCAGTTGTTTCTGCCAGTGCCCTGGTCAGGAACACTGACAGGAGTATTAATCTTTGACGGTTGTCTTTTAGGAGATTTTATTTACGCCGTTTTTCATGAAAGAGCGTGGTGCAGGTTAGAGACCCCAGTGAGTCAATGGGCTCTATCTTGGTACAGGCGCTATCCGCTTTGTGCGCTTTGCGCACCTGTTTCCGCCTGCCTTATACTATCGTCTCTGCATGACGATAGCAGTCTGCCATGCTCAAGTGTCCAGGTGTTATGCCGAGTTTTGCACCCCCGCCGCCAAACGCATCCCCACCTCACGGGAGCATATTGTAATGATTTATAGAAACGTAACTGTTTCAAAATGATATAATTGTTGGGTAGACGTGACCTCCGTGTTTTTAAGTTAAAACAGCCCCAAAATATCGTGGTGATGCAATTAAAAACGGGGAAGCATAACACGTCACAACAACGGGCGCAAACGCAGACTAGAGGCGTGCCAAATCATTTATGCACGGCACAAACGGGATTTGGGCGGAGTTAACCACCAGAATTATTCACAGGTGTGGCCTGGCAATGCCTGGACGTTACAATCAAACCAGATTCCCGTCTTGCACTCCCTGTACAGTTTGCGTGAGGGTAATTCTCCCCATGCGTAATTTGGATAGGTGTTAGCCTAATTGACTGTAGATATTATCCCTATCTCATAACGACACCATCACATCATATAAACCCTGTTAAAAACATCTGTGTTTTGATGCAATTCGGGTTATTTTGTTGACTGGGGTGGGACAATACAAACGTGTTTGCAGCGGGTAAAAGGCGGAGACAAAAGAAAAGACTGGAGGATTTACAGTGGACTCAATTAAAACAGTCTTGTAACGACTTGTGCCAAGGACAGAGAGAGATGGAGAGAGCTTGTGACAGATCGGATGTGGTGCCAACGACCCTCCGGGTTATGGGATAGCAGTAGGTGAATAGCCTATTGCAAGTAGGCTACAATGTACAAGTTTTCTCAACTCATTTACCATAACCCCTCCTTGCGATGTGATAAAAGTTTCCCAGTGAATTATAGTTGATTGCCTCACGGAATAATCTGCTGGTTACCCAATTTTAGCAGCAAAATTATAAGTCCTGGGGTGGCACGTCCGTGCGTAATGACATTTCTGCGCTGCGCAGCGCGGAGATTATGGTGCGATCAAGCCCAGCGAGTGTTTTAGCGCCTAAGAGCGCAGCTAAGAGGTGCTTTTCAAAGCTCTTAGCGCAAAGTAATTGCTGCTGACGATAAGATAATGCCATCTATCCCCACATTTTAGCGCTGAAACGCCTGCTTTGGCATGTGGCACGCCTATGCCCAGTACAATTATAACAGGCATGCGCTTGTGCCCGCCCCCAATTTGTATTGCACGCACCGTTAAACAAGCACAAATGCTAAATTACCGCTTTTGCGAAGATAGGGCTAATGCGTAGGAAAATTATGTAGGAACCAGATTTTCATAATAAGACACTTACATACACGCTACAGTGACTTCTCGGGTCGTTTTAATTTTTGTGCTTTTATTTTGAAATCTTGGACCCCAAAGCTGTGACGTAGGCACAGGGAGTGGCCCGTCTGTCCCTCTGTCTGTCGTCACTTAGGTCAGTGCTGTCAATCACACGACGCTAACGCTAGTTTTGAGGAGGAAGAGGAGGTAGTAAATGTTTATGCACATGACATGATGGCATCAAAGAGAGCAGGAACAGCCCAGAGCTAGACCACGGAATAACAGGCAGCGGAGAAAGATTGAGTTGTGGTGTGAGGAGAATCGTTGGTTCGTGCTGACTCGACTTTTTCATGCACTACTGCTGTTTTGATTGGGTCCAGCACCTGCTTTGAAGACTTTGAGATGATGCATGTCTCCTTCACTGTTTTGTACTGTGGAGAGAGAAATAAACTCACAAGCCTTTTGTTTGATAGGTGCTTGTGTGGGAAGTGCCAGTCCATGCCCTCAGCTGTGGAGATCATGTGCTGCAGAGAGGTGGATGCTTTCTGGGCCCTGGTGGAGAACCTAAACCCCAGACCCGATGACATCCCATGCCTGACCCTCCACCCAGACTTTGAAGCTGCTTGCCTGAATCCAGTCGTGCTCCAAATAGCCTATATGAACTTCAGACAGGAGCACGACCCTCTGGAGTGCAGCAGACATGAGTAGGTCATTATACTTGGTCTTTCATGTTGACTTTAGCTATTTGAAATATAATAGCAAATACTACAGCTAAGTATTTATATGTCGATAAATAGCAAATTGGAGACACTATTAAAACAATCTGAGAAAAAAAATATTCAGTTTCTCTATTACAAGTTGTTATATTATGCTAGATAAGAATAATAGGGCGGCTGTAGCTCAGGAGGTAGAGCGGGTCATCACTAATCGCTTTGGATGAAAGAGGTCGGTAGTTCGATTCCCGGCTCCTCCAGTCTGCATGCCGAAGTGTCCTTGCGCAAGATACTGAACCCCAAATTGCTCCTGATGGTGTGCCAGCACCCTGCGTAGCTGCCACCATCGGTGTACAGTATGAATGGGTGAATGCACCTACTGATTGTAAAGCGCTATATAAATGCAGGCCATTTACCATAATCATTATCACACTTTTTAGGTTAATAAGCCTATCGATCTTTATATTGTGTGCCTTCCCTTCCACAGACAATACCGCTACACAGCCTACAGGCAGGTTGTCCGCTGGGCCTACGGCATTCAGGACCAACACATCCACAGGCCCATACCTTCATGCATTGTGTCTGCCATCAGAGAAGCATTTTACAAGGGTTTCCAATGGCCGCATTTGGGTGACAACCAATAAAGAATAATCACAATCACAAAGTGTCTTCCTGTATGTGTGTGTGTGTGTGTATATACACACAGTACATACACACACACACACACACATACAGGGGCGGTCTGGGATCATAATTCAGGCCGGGCATTAGATACCAAGCAGGCCAGGCCGATACGGGCCGACGGCAAAACATTTGGGCCGTTTGAAGCCCAATTTGGGCCGTTTGAAGCCCGATTTGGGCCGTTTGAAGTCAGATTTGGGCCGTTTGAAGCCCAATTTGGGCCGTTTGAAGCCCAATTCGGGCCGTTTGAAGCCAGATTTGGGCTATTTGAGCCCAATTTGGGCCACACACAAAAAATGCAGGCCAGGCCAGGCCACCGGGCATTTGCCCGACGTTGCCCGATTATGCAGTCCGCGCCTGCACACATATATATATATATATTGTGTATATACATGTATATACTGTACATACATGCATAGGCCTGCACACGCACGCACGCACGCACACGCACACACACACACACACACACACACACACACACACACACACACACACACACACACACACACACAAGAACAAAATACAGTTCAAAAGCCACCTGATCTGCTGTATGGAGGGTCATTAGTCCTCCTTTTAGTCTTTGGAGAGGGCAAGATTCAATTTTGTCTGGGCATTGCCCCTTCAATTTTTTCAAATTTTTACTATAGAGACACTGGGGAGTGCGTCATCATTCAGAAACCACGCCCAAAACAGGGGAAAACAGCCCCCCCCCCCAATCCTGGCGTTCTCCTATGTCACGTACATGGTCGCATGTTGCACACAAGGATCATATATACGGAAGATGAACACTCCAACTTACTTCCTTGACAGCTAGATCCACATTTTTCTTCTCGCCAATTCTCAATGGCTTCCTTGTTTTGCTCGGGAGTACAAAAAAAAATTATTGGCAATTTTTTACATTTGTTGTCTGCGCAGCTCACCACACAACAGCTTTTAGCCATGTTTAATTCAAGGACAATTATGCTGGTGTATGGAAGTGAATGGAGAATTTTTCCCCATGATGCCTATTTCATGCAGTGTCTCTATAGTCTAAAATTTAAGCAATGTTAAAACCGTTCAACTAACTGTAGGACGTGAAAGTTTCATATTTTGCCCAATCATGTTTAGCTGTAATTGGTAATTTCTCCCGTTAATCTCCAGATTCCATAGTGATACAAATCAAACTGGTGTTAATCAGTAAGTATAGAGACAGTCCGCATGTCTGGGAACGCCCATACAGGCTCTAGGAACGCCCACAATAGACGCTGGGGGTGTGGTCAGGGTGGGGTAAAAAACCCTGTTCTAACCATTCAGCAAAGTTAGAATTTAGCTGATAGCCCAGCCCAGGCAGACACGATCGGGGATTTAACCACCGCAGTAAACGCACATCTGAGCAGACGTCTTGTGTTCTGCTCTAGAACCCCCAAACCTGTAGTTTAGAGCCGCAGCACCGTCTTTTGGTGAGTCAGCCCATGAGATATATCGGCGGTTTTACCCCACTCGCGCACCAGCCGTTTAACATTTTGTGGGCGTTCCCAGACATGTCTCTATACATTGTGATAAGTTTACTGTCTTTCAGATGCTGTAGTAGTAGTAGTAGTAGTAGTAGCGTAGTAGTAGTAGTAACTAACGCTAGTAGTAGTAGTGGGCCAAAAGTAAGTAGCTATCCGGCGTCATTTGAAACCAGACGACCAGGCATCCATGTATCAAGCATGTCATGCTAGCTTGTCTGGTTTCTGTGGGTACACATGGATCTCCCCTTTACAGATAAGGTAACGTTAACGTAGTTGTTTCCTGTATACTCGCATCACTGATAGCTAACGTTAGTTAACAATTGCTAAGCTAACAATTAGCTAAACTAGCTGAGATAACAATAGAACATTGGACCAGTTTGTCTGTTCTACAAACAGTGAGAAAACAGAACGTTATAAGGTTGTTGGAAAATAATATATTTTGTGTTTAAAATAGACTACCGTCTGATGGTCTGGGTCCATCTCTTGTTTGTATTTTCCGTGTTGCAGTTGCGACACCTGAAATAAGGCACCTGGTTACTGATGCGTTATGGATCCCACCAATGACTGTACTGTTTTCTTGTTAAGACTTACTTACTTACTTACTCTGACTCTGATTGGCTGACCACTGACTTAGATAACCCAACCAATCATCACTCACGATCTAAGTAGGAAGGACCCCAGATATCAAATAGCTGTGTCTTCATTGGCCTTGCCCGTAAATAGGGTACGAATAGCCCCACAACACGGCAGAAGATATTTACACCTGGGTACGAATAGACACTCGTTAAATTAACCAATGAGAGCTCATAAATGACGTCAATGGATTTAATTGCAAATATTGCATGATGTTATTTGCTTTAAATTAGCAACCACAGTTTTGATTCATGCCTTAAAGCTGATCGAAGGTACATGACCTGTTGACCACATGTTGTATTTAGTAGTTGTTTTTGAAGATGTTTGATGTTTCTGAATGATTACATTTGTAATGTTTGATAACTTTTTTTACTTGTCAAAAGTTGTAGTTCTTTGATCACTTTTCAGTATGTAATGTTTTGATGTTTCTGGATGATTTGATCTTAATCACTTAATCACTTAATCACATGTTTTACTTTTAGACACATAACTGATTAAAATACTCAATAATAACTTTTGATCTGAGAGAGCTATCTCTGTCATTCAAAAAGTTATATAGGGAGAGTTTCTACTTTATGGGAGGATTTAAATGTAACATTTTCATCATGTAAAGGTTTTTGCAGGCTACCAGACATAGTACTGTTACTGTTTGTAATGTTTGATTATGTTTCTGAGAGTTTATATTTTTAATGTTTGATTATTTGTTTTACTCATATCAAAAGTTGTAGTTCTTTGATCACTCTTTTTTTTTTACATGTAGTGTGTAATGTTTAATGTTTCAGAATTATTTGATTATAAGTTGTATAATTTGTAGCCTACTGTTGTTGTTTTTTTACTCATTATTCATGATTCTGAATTAAATTTGAGTAAATAAAGAGCTATTCTTGAAAATAAAGAGATATTCTTGAAAGGCGTCTTGAGTAGTATTACACTGTAAAACTACAGGTTATGAATCTAACCCAGGTTTTATGAAACAAGGTGAGAGGTCTCTCACAATGGGGTCAGATACCTCTCTGATCCCTGACAGAAGCCATCTTTATGCCAATATAACATATTGGGGTTAGGTAAGAAAAGGTGTATGCATCTCCATATATAGACCCTTTTCACAGGTGCCATTTTGTGTCTAAAAGGCAGAATAAACAGGTGCAACCAACTTACTAATTAGGGCCCCAGCACTGGGACACCTAAATGGACTGGAAGTTGGACAGCACTGGGACACCTAAATGGACTGGAAGTTGGACACCCTAATTCATGTTTTGGTACACCTGTGTTTATCCTGCCTTTGGGACACAAAATGGCCACCGTGAAAAGGGTCTTTACCCACATTGGTACAAAGTAAACATGAAGGGAATGTAAGCACTGCTCATCTGCATATTAACCACATATATTACAGCCTTATTTGGCTGTGTCATTTCGGGTTCAACTGCTCCACAGCGCCAGATGTATCGGTTCGGTGCTCAGTGGTGCGAGGGTGTACTGCAGTTTACAATTTAGACCATCGGCTGTGCTTCCTTGAATATCGTGGATATAACTCGATCCAGTTGCTGCCCATTTATCGATGTGATCAAATGAAATTGGTGTGACAGAACTCAAACTTTTGGTCTACTGCTCCCATGTTCAGACAGGGGTTTGGATGAGAGTCTCGTTGCGTTCCCAACCAGCGGGTGACGTCATTCCAAGATGGCCGCGCTGTGAATATGGTCTATACTGTTTTTGGTCATATCTCTGTGAAAAACTTTATTTTAGAAGCCCCAACAGATATTAAAGCTGATGGACTTCATGGAAAGAGCGTAACTCAAACTGGCTAAAGGTTAATATCGCGGCATTTTGAGCCTGGTGAACACTAGTAAACATAGCGGCTAAGGGCTAACAGCTAGCTAACGGCAGAGGGTATTTACTCAATTGTCTTTGTCTATGGTACGCCACTCCTCAGAAATTGTAATGTCTGATGTCATCACCCATTTTTACCAAAAGTTTATTTGTAGGACTTTGAGCCAAAATTAGGTTATTTGTCAACAAAATACAGTGGCGAAAACTGTGGACCAGGGCAAAACCCAGCAACACATAAAATATCTTAAAAATGACAAAATACAGGGGGGCTTTAAATACCAAGGGCCCTCTCGTCGCCAAGCGCTATCTGCTTTTTGCGCTTGTGCCCCGGTTTGTGTGCATAATGCCATGTCTGCCGACGCAAAAGTGCCTGCTATCGCGGCCGAAGCGCAAAATGGCAGTCTGCGCTCGTCCGCGATAGCAGGCACTTTTGCATCAGTTTTTCTGCCTCAGCGCAGCTGTGGGTTTGTCGTATGCTGCAGTTGGTGGTTGAATCGAATCCCCAATCCTGTCTGCCTTGGCTGGGCTAGCAGCTAAATGCTAACTATGCTGAATGTGGAGAATGGAAAGATTTCCCCCATGCTGACTCATTGACCACGCGTCTATCATGAGACACCGGATGAATGTATGCTCCAGACTGAAATATAGCTCTAAGAACCAATCAGGCTGATGTGCCTTTATCCTGCAAATTACAATAAATAAATAATAATAATAATAATAATGTATATCAAGTTGGAGGGGAGGGGGAGAGAGCACTGGGAGCACTTCAGCGGTGTGACAAACTCAAAAACACATTTTGGTTTCAGGGCTTTAACCTTTCAATGCCATCACCTTGCAATCATAATGTCTAATTTAAGTCACGCTGTAGGCCTACTCTTCACCGTTATCTTTTCCCAACTTAGTTTTCCTTATTGTCTCTCTCTTCACAATACATAGTTTCTTCTCTGTATATTCCTCACTTGGCTTTCTTGCCTTCAATTTCTGACCCTCCTTCTGCAGGAGATAAAAGAAAATCTTGGAGGCATGGGGAGCCAGAAATCAAACCTCAATAGATGGAGCCAAGTACCATACCCTGCTTGACTAAAGCCCAGTGAAATACACAAAGGGCGAAACATATGATAAACAAATAGTATGGCTTCCTTCCTTTTTTTCTGCATAGAATTCTTGCTACTGGCTGAAAGATTGCAATATAATCGCTGTAGATTATGCTCCAACAAACATATTACAGCTGGATATGAGGAGTTAAGAATGAAAAAAACCTGCTGTCACACGCACATGTGCGCACACACCTACACACTGTTATGACCCGGGCTAGGGGTTTTGACCACAACAGAAACTTAGACACCGACAACAATGAAAAAGTACATGTGATTTTATTTTCACACAATAAAAAAGATAAACGGGGATACTGGACTCTACTCTCACATGTGAACAGAACAAGCTAACTTAAAGCCTGAGCAGTAGGCCGAAGCAAAGGCTAGAGCAGGCATTGCAAGCAGCAGCTAATAGGCCTACAGCAAGTTGACAAAACACATGACAAAATGTACCAAAGAGATTAACAATATAAATAGAATAGTTATTACTGCAATGTAGCTAAGACAGAGCTACTAAGCTACCACAGCTTCCCAGTTGTCTTAAGCCCAAAAGTTAACACAAAATCACAGTTGGAGCAGGGAGGAAGCATGGAGGGCCAGTGTTAGCACCACTCAGCTAACACCAATCCCCCAGTGCCATCTTTTAAAGCACAGGAGTTATATAGGGGCCTGTCCCTGGAGTGGCCAATCCCCAGCGACGATGTCTCCAGCCAATCTCCACTGGCCAGCCAATCTCCTACTGCAAACACACCAGCAGGGAATAAAGGTGCTCACACAGCAGAGTCCTCTCCTTCTCCACCACACACAAGGAGCAACGATCCACCTAAAGAAATGAGGTCTCACTCCACACAGTTACAGAAAAGCACAAGGAATAAAATACTACAATTACGGCTTAAGGCCGTAACAACACACACACACACACACACACACACACACACACACACACACACACACGCGCGCGCGCGCGCACACACACACACACACACACACACACACACACACACACACACACACACACACACACACACACACACACAGAGAGTAAACCAGGTTCTCTCCAAGTCTCCCATAGGTCTCAGTCAGCCAGCAGGTGTCACTGTTGTGTAGGGATTGATTCTGATGCAGCCGCACGATTGAGAATAAAGCCGGTCACGTTGGGTTTGGATTTGAGCGTGAAGCCACCAGTCTGGCTCATTTCCATGGAATACTATTATCTCCAGTAAGCTGATACTGTAAAGGCAGCTACTGAATAGCCTATAGAACATTGTGTGTGTGTGTGTGTGTGTGTGTGTGTGTGTGTGTGTGTGTGTGTGTGTGTGTGTGTGTTGTGTGTGTGTGTGTGTGTGTGTGTGTGTGTGTGTGTGTGTGTGTGTGTGTGTGTGTGTGTGTGTGTGTGTGGCCATTTGCCAGGTAGGTGCCAGTCCGGGTCTTTGTTAGTACTTGCTGAAGCCGACTGTACTGGCTCTGTGTTAGTACTGGATGAGCTTGACTATGGATCAACTTAATCTGTACTTGTACTGGCTCTGACTGATGATCCAGCATCTCCTTTACTGACAAACCTAAGCGTAGAACCTGTAAATTATAGAACAACGCTATTATTATATTTATCAGTTGCATCTGACCCTGTTCAAACTATCCTCGCCTAGAGTTCCTGTTATACTGTACATGTTCAAATATAAAATATTATTTATATGGCTTGGCTGCAATACTTACTGGTGATCTATCTATCTATCTATCTATCTATTTATCTATCTATCTATGTATCTATCTATCTATCTATCTATCTATCTATCTATCTATCTATCTATCTATCTATCTATCTATCCGTCTATCTATTATCCATCCATCCATCAGGTGTGCAATGATCCAGTCTTATTTTTTCCTGTCTGGTACAAGTTGCTCAATGCTAGTGTCATTTTGCAGCTACCTAGCTTAACCAAAAGCAAACACTGACAGACAGACTAGAGAGATATGCATTAGCCTACAAGCTGCGTTAGCGCATCAACTTAATGCTACGTTGCAGAAGTCACAACAACAAACCATTGACAGTGCAACAGTGGTGACTGAGTGAGTGAACACGAACACGGTTTCGCCTACCTGACCGCTGTTTGTTGCAGTTCACTTTCACGTTTTTTTCTTCTGCTTTTTTTATTCCCAGAGGGATAAATCCGCTTTGTCTTTCATGCAGTCAGTCAGCAAACTTGGCATGTAGTAGCTATTCAAAAACAGCAGTTCAGGCGGTGATCATGCAGTTAATTGTTGACCAGTAAGTATTTTGATTGTGGTTTACCGACGAGAAAATGAATGGGTATTTTTGCAGGAATTAATGCAGCCAGCAGAGGGCACTTGTCACTGTCCCTGCCTAAATAGAGAGCCGCAGTAACGAGTCCGGAAAACATCGATGCTAACAGCCCTGGTTCAACACAGTTTTCGCCTATGGGAGTTTTGAATGGGTTTTTGGCGCGATGCTTCTAATAATCTCTCTGGGCAACGCTGGCTTAATCAAACGCGAACCAGTGTTTAGTAACATCATCTTCACACACGAGGACCACTTTTACGAGTTTTGAAGCTTTTACTTGCCGTTAAAAGGACGGCTAGCTAGCAAACGGCTAAATGAGACTACACTTTTGAGTCGATGGGGATATATACGTCAATAACGTCACCACTTCAAAGGGTGAACACGGAAATTCTCTTTCCCTCACCTGGTTCAGCCCGTTCATCCCGGGGTAATCAGTGCACACATCAACAACAGTCCAGGTTGAGTGCTGACGTGACGTGGAAGCCTATGCGACAGTGTGTAGTTCTGGATTAGCTTAGCTGGAGCATTTTACTTCTAGGGCTCGCATTTACGCTTCAAAACTCATGAAAGTGGTCCTCATGTGTGAAGATTATCCCGCTGAACCTTGGTTCGCGTTTGATTAAACTTGCGTTGCCCAGAGACCTTATTTGAAGCATCACGCCAAAAACCCATTCAAAAATCCCATAGACAGAAACAGTGTTGAACCAGGAAGTTCGGGACTTCCGCATTCAGCCTACAAAAATACGTCATCCCTGCGGCTCTCTATGTTATCCACCCTTTAAACTTAATCTGTTCTTCTCTGTTGATCCCATCTAGATCCTCCTCTGAACTTTTGGATTTAAGTGGGTGGTTGACAGAAGAGTTAGCTTCCTGCCATGGACTTGTTGCTAGTAGTGCTTACTGTAGATGTCATGAAGACATCTCATAGATGAAGAGCAGAAAGGTCTCTCATCCATTTGGTCTCCTGTTTGGTCCTGCAATGGAAAAGGTTTCTTCTATTTTATTCTGATCGCCTTCTCCCCAGTTTTAACAAATGGACTTAACCTAAAATTATTGGTGCATGGCACTAGTCTGACACCTCACGAGTCCGAAAAAGGACGCATTGAACAGACACCTCATTAGTCCGACAGCTCGTTAACCCAACAACGAAAAACTCACTAATCCGACTGCTCCTTAGTCTGAAAATAATGGCTCTGACAGCAGTGCAAGAGTCACTTCTCATTCAGTCTGGACTGAATGTAGCTACAAAACGGCAAATGTCTCTGCTGGTGTTAGGCTGTGAGAGTGTATTTGGACCCAGGAGCAGAGACGACAGAGGCAGGAATCAGATAAATGTATTTTTACATAGATTTGAACAAAATGAACAAATAAACAAAGAACAGCAATTAAGCTTTCAGCTAAATCTAGCCTATACTGGATGTCAGACGGCCGACAACTAACTAACGTTTCCTGGCAGAGTTTACACAGGGAAACAGTCCACTGAAGTCTTTCAGTATATCTCGAACAGGAGCCAGGGCACAGCATCAGCAAGGCAACGATCAGCAACGGGGTCTGCAAGCAGAAGTGGTTATATAGACTGCTAACCAGGTGCAGAAAATCACAGTAAATCAGTAAGGTTATGTCATGGCAATTTCTATAGGCTATTGCCCCCTGCTGCTGGGATGTCCATTCAGCACCATGGATAGTGACGGCCTGGGCCCGTGCGTCCTGGTTAAGCTTCTGGCATACTCTTCGCGCACGCGCTGGAGGCGGGTCTCCGAGGAGGGCGCACGCACTCTGCACGGGCCAAAACAGAACATACTCAGTGCTCAGCTCGCTCCTCCAGGCAGTCTGAATGAAATTGAATGTAACGTTCCCAATTCTATGTATTAAATTCTAAAAAACGACCCTCAACATTTGGGAAGGCTAAGCCACACAACTAGTTTGTTATAATCGAACGTCATGCTTCAAAGGCCACTTTACGACGGTGAGGACTCAATCACAGCAGATGTCCGCTGATAGCCTACCGGAGATCTCACAGGCACAGGCAGCAAAACCCGATGCGCTGATAGAAAAATCTCCATGGACGCGCCGCGCTGCGCTCAGGCCTCGCCCCCCGACACGCCCCGTGCGATGACGTCATAATCGCCATGCGCTTTATGCGCTTGGGTGGGCGCGAAGAGTATGCCAGAAGCTTTAGGCTACTCGCGCTCTGGCCGGTTCAGCACCTCGGACAGCTCCTTCACCACGGCCCGATCCAGGGTCCCTGGGCCGTGCTGCTGAGGGTGTGTCAGCTGGTTTTCTCTCCTTTCTCTCTCACCCCTCCTTCTCTCCTCTCTCTCTCTCTCATGAACATGTTTTTGATCATTCAATAATTCCAGTAGGCTGCATGGCACTGCACTGCTAGGCTATATAATGGCCTGATGACACGGAGGTCTAATTATGATCCGATGTGCTTTATTTATTTAGGCCTATTGTGTCTTTCAGAGCGCTGCCAAATTGTCAAGAATAATAACATTTGTTGCTGCGACCTGTTTTAAACCACATCATGACGGATAGTGCAGCCAATATAGGAGGAGTTTGTGATATATATATATATATATATATATATATATATATATATATATATACTGTATATATATTAGAGATGCACGGATGAGCTTTTATCCCATCCTAATCCATGTGTATGCATGAAATTATTTCATACTATTTATAGATCCGCGCCCACCATGCACCCGACGCTATAAATGCTATAAAACGCTATAAAAGGAGCAAACTTATGGTTTCTGCTGCCGTTGGTGCGATCGCTGCAGTCCAAGACTCCAAATAAACTCCCATGCTGTACTCAAATCAACTCTCAATAACTGTCAAACTAGATGAATGATGAATAGTTTGTTAGAGTTGATTTGAGTTAATGAGTTTTTGAGTTAGTGTGGACCAGTGATGTCACTGGTCCACACTTTAACACTCAATAACTGTCAAATTAAATGACAGACTTCAAAACCGTTTACAGTTTTCTGATATACTACTGATGTTCTAATGATACAAAGCTGGTTGAAAATGGGCAGAGTGTTCCTTTAAGGTAGTGAAACGGATTAAGACTGAGAGCTGAGTCTAGCCCGGAAAGGGCTCTGTCGGAGACCAAACAACACGCAAATATGGAAAATAGAGGCCTACAGCTTTATTTTTTATGAATGTAACAAGGCTAAAATAGCCTACATGGAATGGAATCACAGGTGAATTACGGGGTTCCATTTGTCACCGAGGGACTGTCTATCCCCCTGTCTTAAGGCAAAGAAACTGATTAGGCAAACCACTACAACGCAGATAGATCAACAACAACAAAAATCTCGTAACGGACAAGCCCGTCTTTTATTTATTTATTTTACACACATGAAAGGATGGCACGCAAAGCATGCAATAAATACAGTCCACAGCAACGATTCCACACTAAAGAGGGGCTACCCCAAAACGTCCGGGGTACACACGTCAAACTGGGACAGAGAGATGGCTCCTACCCCCAGGTAAGTTGGGAGTAATAAACCTCCGACTCCTCTCCTTTTACGCATGACATGCAGGGGTAGTGAGGGAATGACGCACGCAACATTTAACATGAATGTGATCTGTTATGTATGTTATGTTTTAAGCTCCTTGCACCCCAATTCCAATGTACTTTCTATGGTGAATAAACTGACTCTGACTCTGACTCTCTGACTCTGAAGACAGTATAAAGTAATGAACTGGACAGCCTCGCTATTTACTGAATCCACAGTAAGTTAGCCTAGGCCTCGTTGGGTATTGATCACTATAAGCAAATTATTCAAACAGCATGTGTATAGGAATGATTCAGGACCAAGCTTTTTGATCAATATAAGCGGGTGATCACCATAACCGTGATCACTATAAGCAGATTCCACTGTATTTGCTTCTTCTATCATAATCTTTCTATAAAATGAGCGTGCTCATTTCTAGTTTGATTTAGTGATAGTGGGGAAAATGCTGTTTGTGGTTCGGGGAGTTGAGAGGAAATATGACTCAGTTCCTCCATTACACAACGTTCACTAATCCAGTGACCTACTTTTTTAACTCTAAGATTAACTTTAATCTAGAGTCTAGATTCTGGACTGAACTGACGTTGTTTTAGCAGTGATACATGATGGCTGTCCTTGCGTAATACAGATCAAGGGGGCAATGTTTTTGGTGAGATATATAAATGTTTATGATGTGCATTTCTTTTCAGTAGAGGTAGAACTTGGATTAGGATGTGACTGATACAAGTCTTTAAAGACCAGTTACTCTTATCGATATTGAGTTGAAGGTGTGCAAAACTTTGTGCCAATATTCACTTTATTTGATTTTCTGACATTATGATAGTGATAAATTGCAGACTAACAGACAATTAGGCTAGTCTACAACAATGTGCTGCATATGTAAAAAGACATGTCATGTTTTTTGCTCATGGTTACTCAAGGGCCAAGGCAGGTCAGCTCAGGAGAATGTGCCTCCATTCAAAACTTAAGGTTATGAACATAACCCCGGTTCTAAGTCAGAGGAACAAACATCTTGGAAAAATCACACCCAGAAGTGGTGCAGGTCTGGAGGTCCGACCCTTTGTCCTCCACCCCCCTCCCTCCTCTCGCAGACACTGTGTGTGTGTGTGTGTGTGTGTGTGTTTCGGGCCGCTCTCTCCATATCGTGCCAAAATCTCACCAACGAGTAAATGAATTATCCATTCATTTCCAGGCGTTTCTTAAACTGTGTGTGTGCAGATAGATAGAGATAGATAGATAGATAGACAGACTACATAGATAGTTATATACCATAATAGATAGAGAGAGAGAGAGAGAGAGAGAGAGAGAGAGAGCGAGAGACAGAGAGACAGACAGACTTGATAGATCCTTTGCAGGAAATTAATTTGTCACATGATGCATCAGCCTATAGGCTCTTTCACACCGGCCTTGAAAGCCGAAAAATGCACGGAAAATAGGATTCGCGCATCCGATGTGAAAGTCGCGAACGCGCTTTGGTGGATAATTGTTTTACGCCTTTTGTCCCGCGACAGTAGGTAGTCACAGCGCCGGGTTACCTGGCAACCCGCCTCCATTTGAAAGGTCGTCGCAGCAAGCCGGAAAAGGTGCGAATGGTCAGCTCATTCATAAAAAAATTACAGGGGAAATCACCTTATGTATCAAGAAAGTGCAGGAGTGAAAGTAAAAAAAGTAGCCTATACAATCATGACTGCAGGGACGCCAGGAGGAATGCTCCGTGCGGTTAGGCTTTATGCTCAAACGATGTTGACATTAGGTAAAATTAACGGATATAATAATAAGCTTCAGAGGGCTATAGCTGTCTGTGGCGAGTTGGTCTGATGATATTCCCCCTCGAAATCAGCTCTGTGCATTCCCTTACAAAAACTACTAACGTTAAGTAGTCATGTGCATTTATAGCCTATACTATTCCCCCGACGAACGTTATGCAGACTGCAGCTGTTTGATATGCGGGCGGTCGTGTATCGTTTCAATTTTAGTAGGACACCATATCGATCTGCCCGCCCACCATGCGAGTGCGGCGGCGGAGCCCGTTTTGGCGAGTCCGCCCACCATGCGAGTGCACCTATCCTCCCAGCTCAGCGGACTAGGAGAAGGAGGGAAGTATTGTTGTTGAATGAATTCGTTCATCATACAGTAGCCAGGCTACACTAACCTAGAAAATATTCATTTGGGCTAGGAGGAGCAGGAAATCCCTCCGCTCGCCTTTCAATCCGGGAGCAGGGGATTTCACATGAAAGTACACCACAGCACGGGAAAGTGGCCGTGCTGCTTGGTTCTGTGTGAAAGCAATTTCTGTGGCGAGGCTGCCAGGCTTTACGGGCTTCCCGAACTACAATTTTGCGTGATCTGTGTTTGAAAGAGCCTTATGACTGAAGGTGCCGAACCACCACCAGGGCATGGAGTGGGTGATCAGGATTGCTCATTCTGAAGTGGAGTTTAGAAAGCATTCTCTAGCAAATAAATAAACAAACAAACAAATAAATAAAATATGTTTGTTAATAGTGGAGCTATACAGCTGAGGACATGTTTGATCATAAAGGGAAACATGGACATGTGTAGGCGAGGCTCAAGATTCAAGATTCAAGATTTTTATTGTCACTCCGTAGTACAAGTATCACGTGTGAAATTCTTGTGCTGTAGGCTCCGTTACAAAATAGTGCAAAAAATAAAAATAAAAGATATATAAATAAAAAACAAGAGGCAACGGGCAATAGAGCAGTAAGACACGCCACAGACAGTGGCGTATTCACTGCCCATAGTGCAAATGGCATGAACATACTTTAAACATAATTAAACATAATAACATTCTGTTAGGTGCAAATAGCGTATACCTAATTAAACATACTATTGAACATTAGTCATACATAATGGGGGCATCAACAGTGTGGTACAGTACAGCTACTACACTATTTGTATATGTTAAAGTGTAACTAAACCCCAAAACACCTTTTTCAGCTTTTAACCAATATATATGACTTTGGGGGTGATGTGTGAAGAATGCTGGTCAAAATTTCCACATTTGTGACCAAACTGTTGCCATTTTACCATTTGTATCATTTTTCAGCAGCATACCTGGCATAAGCGCCCTCTAAGGGTGGAACACTGCTTTTTTTTGCCCTCAAATGAATGGGATATTTGACACGTCGTGACGTCACCATGAACCAAAGACTATGGGATTTCAAGATAGTTACTCCCCTACCCCCCCTGTACCCTTTCGGCTCCTCACAACTCCAAGCCTATTCCCATGATGTCACTTGACCTGTTAATTTATTACAATCGCCTGTTATTTTCCTACCAACTCCTATGTAACACAATACTATCAATAAACGCCACTATAATCATAAAAGGAAGGACATGGCATTGTGTTGCTGTAAAATCATTCCCAACCTTTTATAAATCTCCAAAACAGCAACTTTTCAGGAAGTTTGCTCTTAAAATACTGAACCAAACGTCGTCGAAGTTGGCACATGTCTTAATTATAGTTAGTTTCCCGCTGAATGTGTCATTACTTTATTAATATCTTACCTGGATAAGCTCGAATGATGATGTTTATATTATCAGTCCGAGTTGGAAGCACTGTCTCCAGGCCAGTCAGGCGGGAGAGAGTCGTACTGTATCCTCATGCACGAGCCCCAAGCTCCGGGGGCGCGCGCAGCAGCAGCTGTGCTCCCTCTGGCCGAGAGAGCACAGTCTGACATTTCCGCAAACAAATCTCATCGCAGTTTAGCGCACATGTAAAATATAACGCTATACTACGACGTGACAACGTGACAAAGCTTCTCTAAACACATCGGCTACTATAATATCGTCACTGTGCAATGAAAGCAACACTTTTCAGGAAATGAAGTCAGCAGAGCGACTGGGGACTGGGGACTGGGGGTGGGGGTGGGGGGGGGGGTGAGCAGCACAGCAGCACACTCTGTCTGTGTGTGTGCGCTCCTCAGCGCTGGGCTGAGGAATGTGCACTGAATGGCCAAATTGATATAACTTTCAACCATTTTCAGCAACGCTGTTTCCATACAGGCCACCAGCGTTGGCTAGTTGTTGATATTTATAAAGATATTGCACTTCTCAAATAAATTATTTTCGAGGCGGTGGGCAAACTGTAATGGCGTCGATTTCCGAAAAAAAATCCTGACTTGAACACAGCCAAAGAGTATAGTATAGACAAGAGCATTATGTCATTTCTTGTTTTTTTCCATTGGTATTTTCAAATCACTGTTCTGATACATATCTGGGGGTTTAGTCCCCCTTTAAGGAGGCTGTGTACTTTCATACAGAAATGACCACATCAACATGTCCATTGTTCCTTTATGCTGAGGGTGGGGGTGGGCCCTTCTCCAATATTGACACCAGTGTTTAGCAGCAATCTTCACTAAAACAGTTGTTTTCTAAAGTGTTCATGCTGGTCACTGGTGCACTCCCACACATCGCTGTTCACAACCCCAAGCCCTGTGTGTTCAGGCCTGGGTGGCCTGATAAGAGCTGCACTTCCTGCTGTGGCCACAGGGAGGATCCACAACTGCTATGAAGCTATCTGCATGGCCAATCTTCAGGTAGCGAACGAGATAGCCCACCTGGGCAGTAGGCACTGAGGATATGGGGGGGGAACACAACCCCACCGCGCACAGCGTCCCAGGCGAGAATCGAACTCGGGACCTTCTAGCTGTGAGGCGACAGCGCCACCGTACCCCTACTACTACTTGAGAAGTTTGTTCTCTGCCACATGCTAACTTGACGTTTACAGGAAAGCACCCTGGTCTATTTTAACAGTTTGTGTCTCTGATTGTAATCAGATGATAGCAGCGCTGCACAGCACGTTCCTCTGCAAAACCACATCCTTAATACGAGTGCAGGGTGGGCAGAACATTCTCAGATGGATATCAGTAGAGGTGTGTTTGTCATGTGACTAATAGACTTCTCATGTTATGTACATTAGATCCCTGCTGATGTGTTTGAGCGTCTCTGCAGTCTGGACAGGGAGAGGAGAGGACCAAATATGAGTATCACAGCAGTGACCAGTGGATTTCTTCTCTTCCTTCTGTCTGTCTCAGGTATTGTTCAGTATAATGAGTGGAACAGTGGAATAAGCTTCACTGTCATGTCGGATGTTCATTTTTATTGTCTCCTATGGTTATTTATGGATTGTATTTCTGCTTTGGAAAAGGCCTGACATTCATCACAGTCAGTAAAATATACGAGCTTTTGTCAAACAAGGTCTGAGGTTATTACAAAAAAATATGCTCATTATTTTTTGTTATCAATCACTTTGTGAGAGGTGTTGTTTTCAATGGTGGATTTCTCATGTTATCTTTATGGCATTTCTGCTTTACTGGACGAGAGACTTATGGCCCATTTCCACCGCTGGTATTAGCGCGGCCCTGCGCAGCTCGTCACGCTTTTTTGTCTCATTCCACCGATCAAAAACCTGGACAGCCCGGGTTGAGTCGGGGTTGAGTCGTGCCAGTTTTGGTCCCTGCTTTGTTGAGGTTCCAGCGCTGTGGACCCGGTACCATACGGTGATGTGAAAACACTGCAGATGACTGATTGGTCAGGCAGAGTCGTGTTTACTGTACTGTCAATGCTGGATACCAGTTTAGTGGGGCTTATCTTCTCTTCTGTTATTTCCATCAGTCTTTTGTGTTGCTGCCTTCGGCTCTGGTGAAATAAAATCGATCTCCTTGCTCATCTTTAACATGACGGTGGTTTTCAATTGTTTTGAGAGAGAAAAAGTCCGCTGTCCGCTCTGCTAGGCCGGAGGCGGGGGTTTAGCAAAGCCGCAGTCTTGCCTGTTCGAGTGCCGCCGGGGTAATGGCTTCCCATCTCCCCGTAGCGTAACCCCCATCCCCCGCGCAGCGAATGCATGTAAATTACAACAGATTGATATCCATTCTCCTGGCCGATGGTCTTATTTGCCCATGTATGTCATAGAGGCACCAGTATTTCATAACCAGTTTAAAAGTTCAGTGTATTGATTTAATTTTAACATTATACATTATACCCTACTTGGGCTATGGGCGGAGGCCAGATATGCGGTCGCTATGATGCAGGTGTGGGCGGAGTCGAGTAAACTTGTTGTGGAAGCAGACGTCTATATCAAGTAGAGTTGAGTAAGGCAGGTAAGAGTAGAGCTGTACTATGCTGTTATATGTGGTGGAAATGAGCAAATAGATAAGAGTTGACATGTGACAGTCTTGAACTCTGCTTTCTCATATCAACATGAATATGTTATTATTATGTATCATACTAAACCCTACCAGGTCACTTTATGATGCTGTCACATCAGTGTGTCATCTCCATATATGGTTCATGCTAATGAGCCTTAGAGTGGTTTCACACTTCCTCAGCAGCAATATGTGAACAACGTCTTTGGGTCTTAATATGGTGCTGACATGTTTACTGCACTTGATGAACTAAAGTAACCTTGTGAGGCTCCTGGATTCACGCAAGATCATGAGATCACATTCACATGACAAATCAACAAGTCATTATTCGTGGGGGTGATGTGTTTACTTGTGCTGTACTTGATGAAATGAGACAAATTCCATTTTTGTCTTTTATCAGCTGGAAGATTGAACAAAATGATCTGGCAATTTACCTTTTTTTTTTTAATTATTCTGTTCATATTTCAGACAGGCTCAGCCAGAGCAATTTGAGTGGATTTGACTTGAGTCTTGAGTGGACTTTCTGGATCTGAAACATTAGCAGCAACTAATAATAACTAATAGTAGGCTAATGAGTGTAACGTCCAAAAGCCACATTTCTTAGTGGTAACAAAATATTCTTGTCACTACAATGATAATATTAGTTAAGCCTGTCAGCATCGATTCAGTTTTATTTAATTGTCTTTGTCTCACTGAGTTACAGTGGAGCAGATATGATGTGAGTGTCAAAGTGGTTATGGGAAATGTAGTCCAGGTCTCTAGGAGCTTCACATACTGCAGCACCTCCACACTGCAGACTGTGATTGTGGTTTGTGATGTGCTCTGTGTTACAGTGGTACAGCCTCAGGATGACTGGGGAATGACTTACACTCCTACTGAGATCTGTGCCATCAAAGGATCGACAGTGGACATACTCTGCTCCTACACATACCCAGCCTATGACCTTACTGTCACAGTTAAGAAGACATTGTGGTTTAAAGAGGAGGGTGGTGAACCTGTGGATGTGACAACAGACCCAGAGTATGCCGGCCGTGTGGAGTATGGTGGTGATGAGAAGAACTGCAGCCTGAGAATCACAGACCTGAGAGAGAGCGACTCCGCTGTGTACAAGTTCAACTTCACAACAGACCATCCAGTTGGGAACTATACTGCTTCACCTGGAGTTAATCTGAC
>NC_139626.1:50011299-50033799 GCF_964638095.1 Poromitra crassiceps
TCCCCTTATCATTACAACATCACTTCATTCTAATGTCTACTTCTCTATAGAACTACTACATCATGTCATGCTCTATTCCCCTCATCATTACAACATCACTTCATTCTAATGTCTACTTCTCTATAGAACTACTACATCATGTCATGCTCTATTCCCCTCATCATTACAACATCACTTCATTCTAATGTCTACTTCTCTATAGAACTACTACATCATGTCATGCTCTATTCCCCTCATCATTACAACATCACTTCATTCTAATGTCTACTTCTCTATAGAACTACTACATCATGTCATGCTCTACTCCCCTTATCATTACAACATCACTGACTTCTAATGTCTACTTCTCTATAGAACTACTACATCATGTCATGCTCTATTCCCACTTATCATGACAACATCACTTCATTCTAATGTCTACTTCTCTATAGAACTACTACATCATGTCATGCTCTACTCCCCTTATCATTACAACATCACTGACTTCTAATGTCTACTTCTCTATAGAACTACTACATCATGTCATGCTCTATTCCGCTTATCATTACAACATCACTTCATTCTAATGTCTACTTCTCTATAGAACTACTACATCATGTCATGCTCTATTCCCCTATCATTACAACATCACTGACTTCTAATGTCTACTTCTCTATAGAACTACTACATCATGTCATGCTCTATTCCCCTTATCATGACAACATCACTTCATTCTAATGTCTACTTCTCTATAGAACTACTACATCATACATGGGCAAATTACGGCCCGCGGGCCGGATGCGGCCCGCGGGCGCCACCTGTGTGGCCCGCCATGGAATTGCAAATTTTTTTTTTTTTTTTTTTTTTTTTTTTTTTTTTTTTTTTAACACAGTGCACCTGAACGCAACATACAAGATACCCGCTGAATAAATGTCCAAATGTTCATGTCATTCTGGCCAATACTCCACTTCTGTTATAGCATTTCAGTCTGGAATATGGAATATCTTTCAATAATCTTTATGACTACATTGAATTAGAAATTTAAATAATTAACTCATTGGTTTTGGATTTATTTAGCTTCAAGACTGCATTTTTGTTCGTGTGACCCTCAACACAGGCTTTGATTATCCCGGGCCACTTACTGATACTTATGCTTAAATTAACCCACTCATATTCTGATTTATTTCAAGAAAAACATTTTGGCTAGTGGAAATTCTAATTGGCTGGTAACTTTAAAATCTAGCAGCCATATTGGCAGGTGGTCAAAAAACTTAATTTCAAGCCCTGAGAGCAGGTGGTGACATAGGAGTGAGTGAGAAAAGGATGAAATATTGGTGGTTAAGACTGAATAATGACATCACAACTGTTAATTTAAAATGAGTTATTCCTCTAAACGTGGCTTCAAATGCACCAAATCTTTCACGCTGGCCCCGTTCGGCCCTCAGCAAAACCTGGTAGCGAATACATTTTTTGTGGCCCTCTCTATCATCAAAGTTACCCATCCATGGGTTACGGCATGACAATATTTGTTCGGCCCCCGGCAACAATCTGGGTTTCTCATGTGGCCCACCATGAAAAATAATTGCCCACCCCTGTACTACATCATGTCCTGCTCTATTCCCCTCATCATTACAACATCACTTCATTCTAATGTCTACTTCTCTATAGAACTACTACATCGTGTCATGCTCTATTCCCCTTATCATGACAACATCACTTCATTCTAATGTCTACTTCTCTATAGAACTACTACATAATGTCCTGCTCTATTCCCCTTATCATGACAACATCACTTCATTCTAATGTCTACTTCTCTATATAACTACTACATCATGTCATGCTCTATTCCCCTATCATTACAACATCACTGACTTCTAATGTCTACTTCTCTATAGAACTACTACATCATGTCATGCTCTATTCCCCTCATCATTACAACATCACTTCATGCTTCTTTCCAGGAAACTTCCAAACACATTCACACTTTCTCTCTAGGGAATTATTAGGACACCGACAACCTCTGTGTGTGTGTGTGTGTGTGTGTGTGTGTGTGTGTGTGTGTGTGTGTGTGTGTGTGTGTGTGTGTGCGTGTGTGTGTGTGTGTGTGTGTGTGTGTGTGATTGAAGGTTTAGTATTTATAATGACATTTCTGTTCCATGTTCACATATCCAGATCTCCAGGTGCAGGTGACCAGATCCCAGTTCTCTACCCAGGCAGAGCTGAAGTGTCACAGCAGCTGTCATCTAGCTGGTCGTCTTTCCTACGTCTGGTACAAGAATGGACAGACAATTAAGGAAGAAACTTCTTCTTCTTATCCAGGCAACTTTGGTCCTGAAGACAGCTATTCCTGTGCTGTAGAAGGATATGAGGATTTCCGCTCTCCTTCAGTGTCAGTGTGTGAGTTTACTTCACAGTGTGTCACTAGCTGTGTTTCCATTACAGTTTTTCGCAAAATAATTGCGATATTTCTACAACTTCGACAATGTACAATTGCGACTTGTAGGCGTTTCCATTGAAGTTGAGTTTGAGTGACGGCACACACACCTGAACGCAATTCCCTGTTGCAGCAGCTGCCACAGTGATTACGCACGGGGATCTGCCCCATATCCCGTCCCCAGCATGCTCAAATCCAACCAATGGTCAATGCAAATCACCACATGAAGTTACAACGCATATAAACGAGCCTGATTATCAATTCAAAAGAAAATGAGTGTCAACATATTGCTGGCTGCAGTGAATGCAGTGAGCGCGAGAGGCAGAGGAAAAAAGGTAGCCTACAACTGCGCGCACACAGACAGGCAGCCTGTCACCATGGACCGTTTCTGTCATTAAACATGATCTATTTCCCCCAGCTCCGCTTTTGCACAACACTCGTCTTTCTGCTAGGTAGCGTTGCTTAAAAGTTTTCCACTTGCTGCGGAGGTGTTGCCACGGCTTATCGAGCCTTTTTCTCCCTCATTTCCTTTCATTTTCCGCTCCGTTTCCAAAGGAGAAGATGGGTCACATGACATGCAAATGCGAAAAATGCGTTTCCATTACACTTTTGCGATAAACTGCTATATCGACACGTCTGAAAAACCTCCTCATGAGAGCGCAAAAACTTTTTGCGATATTTGGGAGGTTTTTCGAAATTTACGTGTTTCCATTACCCACTTTCTATTGCGATATTTAGATTTTGCGCATTTCTGACGGTAATGGAAACACGACTACTGACAGTGTTGGGCACGTTACTTTAAAAAAGTAATATATTACATATTACTCGTTACTATTTTCAAAAGTAATATTATTACTTTACTTATTACTCCATGACAAAAGTAATTCGTTACATACTCGTTATATTACTTTTCCGTTACATTCCACACAAATGGCAATAGGCATTTTTCACTGCAGTGATTTTGTGTCTAAAAGGCAGGAGGTAACACAGGTGGACCAAGATGTTAATTAGGGCTTCCAACTTCCAGTCCATTTAGGTGTTCCAGTGCCGGAGCCCTAATTAGTTAGTTGGTTGCACCTGTGTATACTCTGTCTTCTAGACACAAATGGCCGCTGTGAAAAAGGCCCATAGCGTTTTTCTCATCAAAATGCAGACTTTGCCGTGCGAATATGTGAACTAGGTCTATTATGTGACGTTCCATTTAAACTAATCGCTTTGCCAGAGCACAGCTTCCTACGGAGATGCTTGATGAAGAGCACACCTGGCTCAAAGTGATGACAAGATGCAATCTTTTAAACAGCTTCTGTTTTATAGAATGCAGTATAATGCTCTGCCAATGCAAACTCAATACGTATAGGCTACATCTTTGCGTAACAAGTTTGTGTCACAAATAACGTCTGCAACATTAAAATTAACCTGACAATAATAACAGCAATGTTTGATGTCCACCAGCTTGTGAGTTTTTACGTTATCTCTGTATTTCAACAGTTTTCCGGTTTCTGTTGTGCTGTCCTCTCGTTTCGTAACGTTAACGTTAGGAAGTTTGAGCTCGTGTTTTTCACAGTGGAAAGAATGTTAGTAGCCTACCTGTCCTGGACACCGTTTACATTTGACTTTGATGTTCGTGTCACCTTTCTTCCTGACAAAAACAAAGTCATGGGAATATATCCAGCCACAGATTTTCCTCCTTGGCTCAGCAGGGCAGAGAGGGAGCTCTGAATGTGCTCTGCGGTGACGTCACCTTGTTTTGGTAGCGTTAAAAGCCATGCTGCTTGTGATCAGTGAATGCCGACTGCGTGTCTTTTTGCAGCGCAGCGGCATCACAGAATGGACTCAACAAAAGTAACGATGTAACGAGTTGTTTTATCTTGAAGTAACGGTAATATTATTACTTATATTCTATTAGTAATTCGTTACACTACTCGTTACTTGGGAAAGTAATATTATTACAGAATGCGTTACTAGTAACTTGTTACTTCCCAACACTGGTCACTGACATAACGCCACCTGGTGGAGCCAGATAAAATACATGATAAAACACGTCCTCATCTCATGGTTGATATATGTTGATAAACTTTCTTCCAGATGCTCCAAAGGTCCCCTCAGTGTTGGTGTGTACCTCTGGTGACACCGTGGAGGGCAGTTCAGTGACTCTGACGTGCAGCAGTGATGCCAACCCAGCAGCTACTTACGCCTGGTACAAGAAGAATGACGCCTCTCCAAAAGCATCAGGACAGACCTTCACCATCACTAACTTCACATCTGAACACAGTGGAGGATATTACTGTGAGGCCAGGAACCCATTAGGAGCTACAACTTCTCCTACCCATCTCATTGCTCTACCAGGTAGAGTGATTAAAAATAATTAAGGAGCTGTGTGTGTTGACAGGACCTGTGTATTTGAGAAGCCAGAGCCTTTCTGCAGTTCATTCTCTATGGTAAGGAGGATGTGCTAGGAGCGCTCCTCTTTCAACGACCATACCTTGCGTTTAAGCGCTCTTAGCGCCTAGTGTTTTTTAGGGAAGAGCTCTGGACATCTCAAGCTGAGAAAAGTTGAACATTTGGAGGAAAAGCACGCTACTGGTCAAAGAGTCACTCCTCCTACCTCTTCTCCTGCCAGAGGGATCTTCAACCTCCACTGCTGCCAGAATTGCCAATAATCTGGCTTTCATGTTTAGAGTGCGAACATTCAACAACAACAAACAGATGAAACTAGCTGGCTACCATCTGTGTGATCGTTGAGTCCTGACCCGTACTGCGCGTGAAGTCAGGGAAAAACAAAACAAAACAAAACAAAACAAAACAAACAAAACAAAACGCTCCGTGTGTTGGAAGAGCTCTGGACATGATTTCCAAAGCATTCTGATATTAAAAACATGTTCCCAGTGGATACAGCGGCTAAGAAAGATTAATTCTAGAAATAAAGTAATTTGAGGTGAATATTGAGATCTTTCTGAAAATCGTCCCAAGCTCCTCAGGGTTAATGTGTGTATGTAAAAACTGTCTGTATATATATATATTTCCAAAAAAAGGTAATAATAATAATAAAATAAATGCAATGCCCTGGCGGCCCACCAGGTGGATCGCCCTGGACCACCACAGTTTGGGAATCACTGTCTTAGAGGTTTGAAGCCATTTCATGGCTGCTTGCGGCTATAAAACAGGGGTTTTCAAAGTCTGAGACTGTGGGCCTCCCCTCAGACAAAGCTGGGAAAAAGGCGCCCCCCCCCAGTTCCTATGGGATCATGATTTTATTACTGTATTTGATCCCTAGACACTCAACAATTGAGCCAACATAGCCTAATATTGCATACTTCAGACATCAAAATACACACACACACACACACACACACACACACACACACACACACACACACACACACAAATGTCTGTCTGAACGCATTTCTTTGTTTCTGACTCTGGGGAAGTGGGAAAAACAGTAAAATTCTTTAACTCATTGGGTGCCAAGGACGCCGTACGGCGTCTTTTTATTAATCTCGCTTGGGTGCCAAAGACGCCGTATGGCGTCTTTTTTTCGAAATTGCTTTTATTCAATTTTTAGATCGTTTAGGACCTTGGGCAAGTATTCAACATGAATCCCTACAAGAATCGGATGCGTAAATCGGCGCAATCTTGACGCGATGCAGTGCTGCCCCCCCCCTTCCTGCGTCAGGGCGCTGCCTTTCTCTTCTTGAGAGCGCGACAATCGGCCATTCCTTCCTTGTCTTCCCTTCCTCTCGGTCCGTTTATTTCCTCTTGAGCATATCCATAGCATAGCGAGTATTTAGCGAGTATTTAGCATAGTCATTAGCGATAGATTATATTTAGATCAGTTTGTGAGATTGTGTGGTGAGTAGATTTGAGTGTTTGGCGTGTTTGGTGAGTGGTTTGTGTGTCTTGAGACACACAAACCACACACAGTGTGTGTGTGTGTGTGTGTGTGTGTGTGTGTGGGAGATCGCGTGTGTTAGTTAGCGTTAGCAGTAGATTACCGTAGCTCTTAGTTAGTAGTGTGTTTGTGAAAAAAAACACAAAAAAAAACAAAAAAAATAAGTGTCGGTGTTGGTGTTGGTGTCGGTGTGTCTGTCTGTCTGTCTGTCTGTGTGTGTGTGTGTGTGTGTGTGTGTGTGTAGTTGTCTCTGTCTGTGTGTCTGTTAGCTAGTTTATAGCCAGGTGTAGGCGTGTAGATTAGCTTTAGCAGTATGCCCAGGCGCAGACGGCCTAGGCCCGGAGCTGGCCAGCTTACGCTGGAGCAGGCCCTCTGCCGTGCCGTGAGGAAGAGAGATCTTCCGGAGACTGACTCCGAGGACCCCTCATCCGATCCTTCATCGGATCCTGTGGAATCCAACACGAGGGATGGTGACTGGCATCCACCACCTCGTCAGGCCCACCTGGATTCCAGCGATGGTGAGATGAATCGATTTTCAAAAAATCATCTGATATTGAAAACACATATCATGTATCTTATTTTTATAAACTCTCACTTTGACTACAGACTCTGACGAGTTTGATGAGGAGGAGGAGGAGGAGGAGACTGATCTGGCGCCTCAGAGAGGCTCAGAGGAGGGGGATGTGGCGATGGCGTCTTCTTCAAGAGGTGAGAACCTATACTTTGCAGGAAATTCATGTCACGTATACAGCCAGCTACATCTATAATAATAATAATAATAATTGATTGGATTTATATAGCGCCTTTCTAGACACACAAAGCGCTTCACATATCAGGGGAGGGAGGGGGAGGGAACTCAACTCATCCACCATGTATTTGTCAGGACAAAAGGAAACCATGAGAACAATCTAAACATGTGACTTACAGTACAGTATCTATATAGGAACAGGCATCACTGGCCAGCAAGTAAACAAACCATTGGAGGTAATAATGTAAAAAATAAATAAACGCACACACTTATTCATCAATTTATTTTTGTCAACACAAAGCTTGGTAAGAATAACAATCCTGAATTAGCCTACTAATACCATGTAAAATATAAAATTTCAGAGTTGCAGCACAGCTCTGAGGAGGGGACTGACGATGAAGGGGCAGGTGCTCCCGCCAGCTTTCGTCGTGCCCGCTTGCAGTCCAGTGACGAAGGTGAGATATAAGCCATTTTAGAATTACAATTATTCATCTGATATTGAAAACATAAACTTTTTTCCCTCAAGAATGTATCATATTTTATAAACTCACTTTGACTACAGGGGAGGAGGAGGAGGAGGAGGAGGTGGTGGAGGAGGAGGAGGAGGAGGTGGTGACGACTGAGCGCGTGCGGGCATCTGCAGTTGGGAAGAGAGGGTCTTCAAGAGGTGAGAATCTATAGATACTTTACAGGAAATTCATGTCACGTATGCAGCCAGCTCATCTATAATAATAATAATAATAATATCAATTATTATTATTATTATTATTGTCAACACAAGGCTTCTAATTATTGGAAAAAAGACAGCTTTTTTACATATCACAATTGTCTGAAGAAAAACCTTTTATTTCATTTTTCAGCGGGCAAGCCTCGTCAGGAGGACTCTCCACGCTGGCATACGATGCCAGACTGGAGCCCGACAGTCTTCCCCTTCACAGCAATGCCAGGTCCCAGGAATGCGGCTGCATCACTACAGTCAGACAAGCCGGCAGATTTCCTGGAGCTGTTCCTCGGTGATGAGCTGCTGCAGATCATTGTTCAGCAGACCAACATCTATGCTAAACAGTGCATCGCCGTGCTGGATCAGCTGCACATGCCCTACACCCGGGTAAACGCCTGGCAACCGCTGTCTGTGGGAGAGCTGAAGCGATTCCTGGGGCTCCTCTTCCTCACTGGCCTTGTCAAGAAGCCCAAGATTGCGGACTACTGGTCTCTTGATGTGGCGATGGAGACCCCATACTTCAGGAAGACAATGTCCCGCAACAGGTTCCAGCTGATATGGCGCTTTCTCCATTTCTGTGACAATGAGAGGGTCGATGCCACCGACCGGCTCCACAAAGTGCGGCTCATCCTTGACTTGCTCCTCTCCAAGTTCAAGGAAATGTACCAGCCCTCACAAAACATTAGTGTGGATGAAGGGATGCTGTTGTGGAGGGGGAGGCTACGTTTCCGTGTGTACAATCCGGCAAAACCGATAAAGTACGGAATAAAGAGCTATATTCTGTGTGATTCAGAAAACGGGTATTGCTATGCAATGAAACCCTACTGTGGAATTCACAGCACCCTACTGGACACCGTGCAGTTCCTCATTGCCGGCCTTGAGGGATATGGCTACCGTCTCTGGATGGATAATTTCTACAACAGCGGGACCGTGAGCCGACGTCTCCTCAGCCTCCAGATGCACTCAGCTGGGACACTCCGGGTGAAGAGGGGCGAACCTGCGTCCATCCGGCAGGTGACCATGTCGGATCTGCGAGTAGGTGAACGACTCGCTCGTCATGACGATGGGGTGATGTTCCTGGCATGGCGGGACAAGCGCATCGTCAGGATGATCTCCACCTTCCACCAGGATGTCATGAAGACTGTGGCGGTGAAAGAGAAAGGGCAAAGTGAACGGGTCCTGCAGAGCAAGCCAGCATGTGTTGTCGAGTACAACCAGTACATGAGTGGGGTTGATCGACTTGACCAGAAGATCTCCTACTATCCATTTGTGAGGAAGACGTCCAAATGGAGCTCCAAGTTCGTGGTCTACCTCATGCAGATTGCAATGAGCAATGCATTTACTCTGTACAGGAAATGCAACCCCACGTCCAGCTGCAAAGTCCTCAAAGACTTCACCCTGTCTGTGGTGAAATCGTGGACGGAGGCGACATCTGCTTGCCCCCCCCCCTCCTCCTCGGGCAGACGAGCCACCTCCTCTTCCTCCAGGAAATACGCCAAGACACACACGCCAACGGTCAGCTTCAGTGATGCAGAATGTAGACTTTGCGGGTCATGTGCCACAGCCGGTGAAAGTCCCGCCCACCAAGAGCAAGGCAAATCGGAAATGTGCGCACTGCGCAGCGAAGGGACACCGAAAGGAGACCAGATTTGTCTGCCCGCAATGTGACCATGTGCCTCTCTGCCTCTACCCCTGCTTTTTTGAGTATCACTCACAGTGATTGTTGTATCTTTATACAACAATCACTGTGAGTGATACTCAAAAAGAGACTAGATAACAGTACTATTATTATTCTATAGTTATTTATAGATTATTATTATATATATTATTATATATTATTATATATACTATTATTATATATTATTATTATATATTATATTATTATTATATATTATTATATATAGATAGTTATTTATAGATTATTCTATCCTATTCTATAGTACTACAGTACTATAGACTCGCCCCCACATCTCAAAGCAGCAGTTATAAAAGATCTGTATGTTTTGTGCTAACTCCACACAGGTCATCTGAATATGGCTGTCCGGACAGGGGGACGCCCAGAGAGGCCACGGCCCATTGTTTATAGTACAAGACAATAATATTTTCTATAACAGTGATGCTGATGTCATAACTGTCCTCAATGTCATAGGCTCGGATGATGTCATCGGTACAAGTGTCCAGTGATGTCAGCAGTGATGATGTCATCGCTCGTGACCTTTTTTTGCCTCCAATATACAGCATGTGTTCATTTCCAACTCCTGTGAAGGTTCTTTTCAAGAAAATAAAACAATGCAGGAAATTTTGTGTTTGAATATTTTTATAATGTTACACAAAAAATGAAAGCTTAGAATGTGTAGTTTCATCCAGAAAAAAAAAAAAGTTGATATCTTCTTTCTTTGTGGAAATATGGACTTCAATATCCAGCATGACGCTGTGAAAGTGAGCATTTTGATGTTGGACCAAGCTGCATACTAATATTTGTAGAAAAAAAAAAAAACATTCTTTTGACATACTTTTTCCCGCAGGTAAACTAGACATTCTAAGCTTTCATTTCAGCTATATCATTTTGTTCAACTCAAAGCAGAATTCATTCTGTCGCCTTTCTAACATAAAGATGTGATTATCTCAGAAACTAAGTTCAGCATGCTGTGTTCGGTCTAAAACACTCTTTTTCAGAGGGGTGTATTTCCAAAATGGAACGGTTTATAAACACAGTTTTTTTTTTAAATGAAACAGAAGGGTTCAAAGTTTCATAAAGGCTATTGGTTGTCCATATAAGAGGAACACAAAAAATGATATGGCTATATTAAAATGCATTGCGGCCTATGTGGCACAGTACAGCAACCTTTTGCCCAAGGGGCGTGGCACTCAAAGTGTTAAAAAAAACTATGGTAAATCTAAACTATCTCTTAATCAAATCCTACACATTTAGGCTATTCTATGTGATCTCCTTTTGATAACTAATGTAATAATCAATGCATTTTCCCCCCACTTCTATTCACTGAGCCTCCCCTGAAACTGTTTGGAGCCCCCCTGGGGAGGCCCGCCTGCCACTTTGAAACCCTCTCCTGCTCTCTCTTTATCTCTTTCTGACTTGCTCTAATGCTCGACCCTCTCTCTCTCTCTCCTCCTCTCCACTCTTCCTCTATCTCTCTCGCCCAGGTGACCCCAGACTTCTGGTGTTGGTCGTGGGTGTGACTGTGGCTGTGGCCGTTGTGCTGCAGGCTGTCAGTCTGCTGCTGCTCTACAAATGGAAGACAAAGAGGGAACGTGATGGTGAGTGACCACACACACACATGCACACACACACACACACACACACACACACACACACACAAATGGAAGACAAGGAGGGAACGTGATGGTGAGTTACCACACACTCTCACACACACACACACACACACACACACACACACACACACACACACACACACTTGCCAGACTTTTTGCCAGCAGAAGTCTGGCTGCATGGAAACAGGCTGCTGGTATAAGCTCTGCCATTGGCTCCGACCCGCTCTGACATTACGGCTGTCACCATATATGGAATTCCTTTCCGCTCCCTCAGTGACAAATCTGTCTATTTCAAATGTCTGTGCCGCTGAAACAACAACATCAACAATGCTAGCTCGTTGCTACACACTGAAAGCAATTGGATCTGGATTGTGCAATAAAGCAGGCCTGCTTGGTACTTTCAGTCAGTGTTGGGGGTAACTCATTACAAAAGTAATATATTACATGTAATATATTACTTCTAGCAGTAACTCAGTAATATAACTTTTCAGTAATTTAAAGGATTTCAGTAATATTATACGAGTTACTTTGTCAAGTAACACAAGTTACAAATTTAGTTACTTTTATTTTTATTTTTATCAAAGCACATATTTAAATAAAGATATAATCATTTCCTAATCAAATTGTTTTTTTTTATAACCACTATAGATGAGAATAACAGGAAAAATATAACATTTAGAATTTTGGACGGTTTACTCTGACTTCAGACGGTATAAATTATTTTTCTGGATGGTTCCGGGCCGGCGATGTCATTCTGCTACTGCAGTTATTTTGGTGAAAGTAATGCAAAAGTAGTGTAATAAGTCATGAGTTACTCTACACAATCAGTAATATTGTAAAGTAACATTACTTTCAAATGAAAGTAACTAGTAATATGTAGTATATTACATTTAGAAAGTAACTTGCCCAACATTGCTTTCGGTGGATGGTTGTAAAGGGAAACGGAGCCTTTACCCCCCCGCTATACCACAGTGGAGGTATTAGCAGCCAGACTCTCTCCCGTTGTAGGGAGAGAGTCTGGCAAACCAGACTACCACACACACACACACACACACACACACACACACACACACACACACACACACACACACACACACACACACACACACACACACACACACACACACACACAATCTTTGTGCTGTCTGTCCACAGGTTCGAACTCCAGGGGAAACTCGGCAACCATAAACTTGCAGGTGACCTTTTTTGCATGTCATTACTGTTACTGTCATTGGCTGCGTTTCCCAAAAGCTTCTTAGCGCTAAGAAGCTTCTTTGACCCTTCTTAAGGCTCCCGTAAGAAGCCAACGCGTTTCCCGATTGCTTCTTAGACTAAGATGATCGTTCGTTAAGAAGGCATGCGTTTCCCAAAAGCTTCTTAGCGCTAAGAAGCTTCTTTGACCCTTCTTAAGGCTCCCGTAGAAGCCAACGCGTTTCCCGATTGCTTCTTAGCCTAAAATTATCTTTCGTTAAGAAGGCTGCGTTTCCCAAAAGCTTCTTAGCGCTAAGATGCTCTTTCGTTAAGAAGGTTTTGTAAGAAGGGTCTGGGGCATTCTTAACACCTTCTTAATGACGAAACACTGGCAGATCCAGCCGCGTCAGGCAAAAGGAGATACTTGTGTCCACTGTTCCTCTTGTGTTTTTCCCTTTTCCCTTTCTTTCATGCACCCTTTAGTGTTTAAAATTGGGGAACACTTGAAAATCTCCCCTGTATGTATGGTTACTTGTGTTTTAAATGTTTTACCGTAGGCTATATTCCTCTAATCAGAATGGATTCCTTTTATAATAAGAATCTTGTGGATTTATATAGCACCTTTCACAGAACCCAAGGTTGCTTAAATTCTGTAGTGTTTCTCGCAATTTTGTTGTATGCTGTGTATATAAAGCAATTTGAACTGCAGTCCATGTCTGAAATAAATAATGTTTAATAGAAAAGTTCTTGTTCAACATGACCACGATTAGGTTATTCTACAAAAGTGTTTCTCAACCACTGGGTCGTGGCCCACTGGTGGGCTCAGGCTGCGTTTCCCAACAAAGAAGCTTCTTAAGAGTTAAGAAGCTTCTTAAGGAGTTAAGAAGGCTCCAAAGAAGTGTTTCCCAAACGCCTTCTTAACAGCCTTCTTAACACATCGCTAAAGAAGGCTCTTCAGATCTTAAGATCTTAACTGGAGCTGTCCACCATCTCGATGTGAGAGGTCCTCTGCGGCCCACTAGATGGCACTCCGAGCCCACCAGTGGGCTCAGAGTGCCGGGAACGGCTCCAAAAAAACAATTCTGCTCTGAAAACATGGGGTCATAGTAAATAAATGTGATGCGCGTTATCTAGCTATGTAGCTACAAAAATAATAATAATAATAATAACTAACACCATATAAAACCATCCTTCTATGAGGGACAAAGAGGAAAGACCACCGGAAGAACCACCCGAAACACAAGTGGGGGGCGTGTCTTAGGGTGGATGATCATTCCCTGTAGTCATGGGTACCAAGCTTTTTCTCCTTTGATTGATTTGATTATGGATTAAAAGACAGCAATATCCAAGGAATAAACATGTGAAAGTGCTGACACTTATTTACAACATGGTCCCTGGTCTTAAACAACGGGACAAACACACGTGACATAAAATGCACATAACAGATCAATCAAGAATAACTGTAATTTCAATTAGTGTTATAATTTTGGAAAGCGTGAGATCCTTTAAAATAGACATTATATAAAGTGTTTACAGTGTGTACAGAACAGATGTAGGAGGAGCCTGGTGGTAAACCATATTGACATTATATAAAGTGTTTACAGTGTGTGCAGAACAGATGTAGGAGGAGCCTGGTGGTAAACCATATTGACATTATATAAAGTGTTTACAGTGTGTGCAGAACAGATGTAGGAGGAGCCTGGTGGTAAACCATATTGACATTATATAAAGTGTTTACAGTGTGTACAGAACATATGTAGGAGGAGCCTGGTGGTAAACCATATTGACATTATATAAAGTGTTTACAGTGTGTACAGAACATATGTAGGAGGAGCCTGGTGGTAAACCATATTGACATTATATAAAGTGTTTACAGTGTGTACAGAACATATGTAGGAGGAGCCTGGTGGTAAACCATATTGACATTATATAAAGTGTTTACAGTGTGTACAGAACAGATGTAGGAGGAGCCTGGTGGTAAACCATATTGACATTATATAAAGTGTTTACAGCATTAAATGTATGTTTAAAGTCCTTAAGTTGACTCAGACACATACTCTTGTTCTTGTTTCATCGTTGTTATTGTTATTGTATTGTTTACTCTGCTAATGTTAACGTTGAAGGTTGCTTCGGGAGCCGCCATACTGTTTTGCCAGCGGCATCCCTGATTGGTCGGTTATGTTGTCAGCTACTAGACAGGTCACTGATTGGTCCGTGCACTTTGTAATTTCTGGAAATCACTGGGGGCAGGCTGCAGGCCAGACTGATCCACAGAACAAAACAGGATGTGAGGTCACATGATCAGGATGGTTTACCAGGCTAGGATACATGCAAGATGGAGGACTGTTTAAATGCTAACATGCTGTCCTGCCTTGTTGTCACCTTGGTGAACTTCATATTGTTTGTTGCAGAGTGTCACCTATGAGAACTCTGCTCAGAGTGTCACCTCTGAGAACTCTGCTCAGAGTGTCACCTATGAGAACTCTGCTCAGAGTGTCACCTATGAGAACTCTGCTCAGAGTGTCACCTATGAGAACTCTGCTGCAGCATCCAGATCCCAGCCAGACTCCACCTACCAGAGCCTCACCATGAATCAGGACCAAAGATACTCTACTCTGCAGCCAGACTCCACCTACCAGAGCCTCAGTCCAGCCACCATGGATCAGGACCAAACATATTCTACTCTGGAGCCAGACTCCACCTACCAGAGCCTCAGTCCCAGTGTTGCCAGACGGTAAATGTTCATTTATCGTACCAGAAGGTCAAAATTATTGTTTTTGGAGCAAAAACAAAAAATAAAGACGGATTCCCCCCTCAATGTTATTTTTTTATTTTTGCTCCAAGTGAAATTTGTTATGGTCACTCACGATTCAGTAGGTCACGGGTTGCCTTGGTTCCAATCCATATGGATTTTTCTAAATGTTTATGGAGAAAATCAATGGGAAACTGACTTCTGGGGCAAAATATGTCACTTGACGGTTCATTTCTATAAACAGAGAGACATATCATTAGATTGATTACAACTGTGTCAGAAAATTATCAAATTATTGTACATTTGGCGGATTTGGGGATTATTGATCGTACATCGTACAGAGGTCAAAATGATCATACAAATACGATAATTATTGTACGTCTGGCAACGCTGCTCAGTCCAGCCACCATGATGGATCAGGACCAGACATACTCTACTGTCACACAGATTTCAGAATAGCAGAGTGTTGAGATGCTCAACATTGCTCTAGTCAATTCTCCAGCTGAAATCAAGAAATATACATGTTGTTGGGTCGGGTCATAATGTGGGGAGGGATTATTCAGAAGTGTAAACCAATGGGAGATCAGTTAGGGAAGAAAGGCAATTTTATTGGATGGGAAGGGTAGAGGGGATTGTTACACATCTATTATATTTTAGGTTAGTTAGGTTATCCTTTATTGTCCCCATGGGGAAATTCATAATCTGCATTTGACCCATCCTCTACTAGAAAGCTTCCTAGAACTAGGAGCTGTGGGACCCGGGGACCAAGTCCAGTTGTTTTTGCCAGTGCCCTGGTCAGGAACACTGACAGGAGTATTAATCTTTGACGGTTGTCTTTTAGGAGATTTTATTAACGCCGTTTTCCATGAAAGAGCGTGGTGCAGGTTAGAGACCCCAGTGAGTCAATGGGCTCTATCTTGGTACAGGCGCTATCCACTTTGTGCGCTTTGCGCACCTGTTTCCGCCTGCCTTATACTATCGTCTCTGCACGACGATAGCAGTCTGCCATGCGCAAGTGTCCAGGTGTTATGCCGAGTTTTGCACCCCCACCCCCAAACGCATCCCCACCTCACGGGAGCATATTGTAATGATTTATACAGAAACGTAACTGTTTAAAAATGATATAATTGTTTGGGTAGACAAACCTCCCTGTTTTTAAGTTAAAACAGCCCCAAAATATGGTGGTGATGCAATAAAAAACGGGGAAGCATAACTCGTCACAAGAAACGGGTGCAAACGCAGATTAGAGGCATGCCAAATCATTTATGCACGGCGCAAACGGGGCGGTGTTAACCACCAGAATTATTCACAGGTGTGGCCTGGCAATGCCTGGGCGTTACAATCAAACCAGATTCCCGTCTTGCACTCCCTGTACAGTTTGCGTGAGGGTACTTCTCCCCATGCGTAATTTGGATAGGTGTAGGTCTATTGACTGTATATAATATCCCTATCTCATAACGACACCAACACATCATATATACCTGTTAAAAACATGTGTTTTGATGCAATTCGGGTTATTTTGTTGACTGGGGTCGGACAATACAAACGTGTTTGCAGCGGGTAAACGGCGGAGACAAAAGAAAAGACTGGAGGATTTACAGTGGACTCAATTAAAACAGTCTTGTAACGACTTGTGCCAAGGACAGAGAGAGATGGAGAGAGCTTGTGACAGATCGGCTGTGGTGCCAACGACCCTCCGGGTTATGGGATAGGAGTAGGTCAGGGGTGGCCAAACTTTTTTGGTTGTGGGCCGCATACAGAAAAATATAAGGAGTCGCGGGCCAAACAATATTAAGCGCGGCAGTTTTCGCGGCAAAAAAATTGGACCAGAAAACCCTTGTGCCATCAAAAATTTAATTTCTACCTAAATAAATATATGACATAGTTTATTGATGCGCTCACCTATTACAATGGGTATTTCTGTATGTTATCAAATTTTCTTTTCCTGTGCCAACAGGTTAAGACAGAGATAATTTAATATAACATTAGTATTAAACATTAATTCAGTATTTTTATTTTATTTTTATAAATAGACCATGTCAGGGTGCCCAAGTATAACCCATTTTCAATGGTTTTAAATTGAAAAAACGAAATGGGGGGAATCCGCTTTTTTGTTTTTGTTTTTCAGTTTCTTTTTCTTAATGTTTTTGTTTTTCCGTTTTTCCCCCCGTTTTCGTTTTCGTTTTCCGTTTTAAACTTTGAAACAGAAAAACGGAAAAACGTTTTTAGCCATTTTTTTTTTTTTTTTACTTTTTTTTTCTAAATTCATGGCAGGCCACTTAAAAACGGGCAGCGGGCCGCAGTTGGCCCGCGGGCCGTAGTTTGGCCACCCCTGGAGTAGGTGAATAGCCTATTGCAAGTCGGCTACAATGTACAAGTTTTCTCAATTTATTTACCATAACCCCTCCTTGCCATGTGATAAAAGGTTCCCAGTGAATTATAGTTGATTGCCTCACCGAATAATGTGCTGGTTACCCAATTTTAGCAGCAGAATTATAAGTCCTGGGGTGGCACGTCCGTGCGTAATGACATTTCTGCGCTGCGCAGCGCGGAGATTATGGTGCGATCAAGCCCAGCGAGTGTTTTAGCGCCTAAGAGCGCAGCTAAGAGGTGCTTTTCAAAGCTCTTAGCGCAAAGTAATTGCTGCTGACGATAAGATAATGCCATCTATCCCCACATTTTAGCGCTGAAACGCCTGCTTTGGCATGTGGCACGCCTATGCCCAGTACAATTATAACAGGCATGCGCTTGTGCCCGCCCCCAATTTGCATTGCACGCATCGTTAAACAAGCGCAAACGCTAAATTACTGCTTTTGCGAAGATAGGGCCCAATGCGTAGGAAAATTATGTAGGAACCAGATTTTCATAATAAGACACTTACATACACGCTACAGTGACTTCTCGGGTCGTTTTAATTTTTGTGCTTTTATTTTGAAATCTTGGACCCCAAAGCTGTGACGTAGGCACAGGGAGTGGCCCGTCTGTCCCTCTGTCTGTCGTCACTTAGGTCAGTGCTGTCAATCACACTATGGACGCTAATGCTGGTTTTGAGGAGGAAGAGGATGTAGTAAATGTTTATGCAGATGACATGATGGCGTCAAAGAGAGGAACAGTCCAGAGCTAGACCACGGAATAACAGGCAGCGGAGAGAGATTGAGTTGTGGTGTGAGGAGAATCGGTGGTTCGTGCTGACTCGACTTTTTCCTGCACTACTGCTGTTTTGATTGGCTCCAGCACCTGCTTTGAAGACTTTGGGATGTGCGTGTCTCCTTCACTGTTTTGTACTGTGAAGAGAGAAATAAACTGACAAGCCTTTTGTTTGATAGGTGCTTGTGTGGGAAGTGCCAGTCCATGCCCTCAGCTGTGGAGATCATGTGCTGCAGAGAGGTGGATGCTTTCTGGGCCCTGGTGGAGAACCTAAACCCCAGACCCGATGACATCCCATGCCTGACCCTCCACCCAGACTTTGAAGCTGCTTGCCTGAATCCAGTCGTGCTCCAAATAGCCTATATGAACTTCAGACAGGAGCACGACCCTCTGGAGTGCAGCAGACATGAGTAGGTCATAAACTTGGTCTTTCATGTTGACTTTAGCTATTTGAAATATAATAGCAAATACTACAGCTAAGTATTTATATGTCGATAAATAGCAAATTGGAGACACTATTAAAACAATCTGAGAAAAAAAATATTCAGTTTCTCTATTACAAGTTGCTTATATTATTCTAGATAAGAATAATAGGGCGGCTGTAGCTCAGGAGGTAGAGCGGGTCGTCACTAATCGCTTTGGATGAAAGAGGTCGGTGGTTTGATTCCCGGCGCCTCCAGTCTGCATGTCGAAGTGTCCTTGGGCAAGATACTGAACCCCAAATTGCTCCTGATGGTGTGCCAGCACCCTGCGTAGCTGCCACCATCGGTGTATGAATGGGTGAATGCACCTACTGATTGTAAATCGCTATATAAATGCAGGCCATTTACCATAATCATTATCACACTTTTTAGGTTAATAAGCCTATCAATCTTTATATTGTGTGCCTTCCCTTCCACAGACAATACCGCTACACAGCCTACAGGCAGGTTGTCCGCTGGGCCTACGGCATTCAGGACCAACACATCCACAGGCCCATACCTTCATGCATTGTGTCTGCCATCAGAGAAGCATTTTACAAGGGTTTCCAATGGCCGCATTTGGGTGACAACCAATAAAGAATAATCACAATCACAAAGTGTCTTCCTGTATGTGTGTGTGTGTGTATATACACACAGTACATACACACACACACACATACAGGGGCGGTCTGGGATCATAATTCAGGCCGGGCATTAGATACCAAGCAGGCCAGGCCGATACGGGCCGACGGCAAAAAATTTGGGACGTTTGAAGCCCAATTTGGGCCGTTTGAAGCCCGATTTGGGCCGTTTAAAGTCAGATTTGGGCCGTTTGAAGCCCAATTTGGGCCGTTTGAAGCCCAATTCGGGCCGTTTGAAGCCAGATTTGGGCTATTTGAAGCCCAATTTGGGCCACACACAAAAAATGCAAGCCAGGCCAGGCCAGGCCACCGGGCATTTGCCCGACGTTGCCCGATTATGCAGTCCGCGCCTGCACACATATATATATTGTGTATATATATACTGTACATACACGCATAGGCCTGCGCATGCACGCACGCACGCACACACACGCACACAAGAACAAAATACAGTTCAAAAGCCACCTGATCTGCTGTATGGAGGGTCATTAGTCCTCCTTTTAGTCTTTGGAGAGGGCAAGCTTCAATTTTGTCTGGGCATTGCCCCTTCAATTTTTTCAAATTTGTTACTATAGAGACACTGCAGAGCACGTCATCATTCAGAAACCACGCCCAAAACAGGGGAAAACAGCCCCCCCCAATCCTGGTGTTCTCCTATGTCACGTACATGGTCGCGTGTTGCACACAAGGATCATATATACGGAAGATGAACACTCCAACTTACTTCCTCGACAGCTAGATCCACATTTTTCTTCTCGCCAATTTTCAATGGCTTCCTTGTTTTGCTCGGGAGTACAATTTTTTTTTATTGGCAATTTTTTACATTTGTTGTCTGCGCAGCTCACCACACAACAGCTTTTAGCCATGTTTAATTCAAGGACAATTATGCTGGTGTATGGAAGTGAATGGATAATTTTTCCCCATGATGCCTATTTCATGCAGTGTCTAAGTCTAAAATTTAAGCAATGTTAAAACCGTTCAACTAACTGTAGGACGTGAAAGTTTCATATTTTGCCCAATCATGTTTAGCTGTAATTGGTAATTTCTCCCGTTAATCTCCAGATTCCATAGTGATACAAATCAAACTGGTGTTAATCAGTAAGTATAGAGACAGTCCGCATGTCTGGGAACGCCCATACAGGCTCTAGGAACGCCCACAATAGACGCTGGGGGTGTGGTCAGGGTGGGGTAAAAAACCCCGTTCTAACCATTCAGCAAAGTTAGAATTTAGCTGATAGCCCAGCCCAGGCAGACACGATCGGGGATTTAACCACCGCAGTAAACGCACATCTGAGCAGACGTCTTGTGTTCTGCTCTAGAACCCCCAAACCTGTAGTTTAGAGCCGCAGCACCGTCTTTTGGTGAGTCAGCCCATGAGATATATCGGCGGTTTTACCCCACTCGCGCACCAGCCGTTTAACATTTTGTGGGCGTTCCCAGACATGTCTCTATACATTGTGATAAGTTTACTGTCTTTCAGATACTGTAGTAGTAGTAGTAGTAGCGTAGTAGTAGTAGTAACTAACGCTAGTAGTAGTAGTGGGCCAAAAATAAGTAGCTATCCGGCGTCATTTGAAACCAGACGACCAGGCATCCATGTATCAAGCATGTCATGCTAGCTTGTCTGGTTTCTGTGGGTACACATGGATCTCCCCTTTACAGATAAGGTAACGTTAACGTAGTTGTTTCCTGTATACTCGCATCACTGATAGCTAACGTTAGTTAACAATTGCTAAGCTAACAATTAGCTAAACTAGCTGAGATAACAATAGAACATTGGACCAGTTTGTCTGTTCTACAAACAGTGAGAAAACAGAACGTTATAAGGTTGTTGGAAAATGATATATTTTGTGTTTAAAATAGACTACCGTCTGATGGTCCGGGTCCATCTCTTGTTTGTATTTTCCGTGTTGCAGTTGCGACACCTGAAATAAGGCACCTGGTTACTGATGCGTTATGGATCCCACCAATGACTGTACTGTTTTCTTGTTAAGACTTACTTACTTACTTACTTATTCTGACTCTGATTGGCTGACCACTGACCTAGATAACCCAACCAATCATCACTCACGATCTAAGTAGGAAGGACCCCAGAGATCAAATAGCTGTGTCTTCATTGGCCTTGCCCGTAAATAGGGTACGAATAGCCCCACAACACGGCAGAAGATATTTACACCCGGGTACGAATAGACACTCGTTAAATTAACCAATGAGAGCTCATAAATGACGTCAATGGATTTAATTGCAAATATTGCATGATGTTATTTGCTTTAAATTAGCAACCACAGTTTTGATTCATGCCTTAAAGCTGATCGAAGGTACATGACCTGTTGACCACATGTTGTATTTAGTAGTTGTTTTTGAAGTTGTTTGATGTTTCTGAATGATTACATTTGTAATGTTTGATAACTTTTTTTACTTGTCAAAAGTTGTAGTTCTTTGATCACTTTTCAGTATGTAATGTTTTGATGTTTCTGGATGATTTGATCTTAATCACTTAATCACTTAATCACATGTTTTACTTTTAGACACATAACTGATTAAAATACTCAATAATAACTTTTGATCTGAGAGAGCTATCTCTGTCATTCAAAAAGTTATATAGGGAGAGTTTCTACTTTATGGGAGGATTTAAATGTAACATTTTCATCATGTAAAGGTTTTTGCAGGCTACCAGACATAGTACTGTTACTGTTTGTAATGTTTGATTATGTTTCTGAGAGTTTATATTTTTAATGTTTGATTATTTGTTTTACTCATATCAAAAGTTGTAGTTCTTTGATCACTCTTTTTTTTTTTACATGTAATGTTTAATGTTTCAGAATTATTTGATTATAAGTTGTATAATTTGTAGCCTACTGTTTTTTTTTTACTCATTATTCATGATTCTGAATTCAATTTGAGTAAATAAAGAGCTATTCTTGAAAATAAAGAGATATTCTTGAAAGGCGTCTTGAGTAGTATTACACTGTAAAACTACAGGTTATGAATCTAACCCAGGTTTTATGAAACAAGGTGAGAGGTCTCTCACAATGGGGTCAGAGACCTCTCTGATCCCTGACAGAAGCCATCTTTATGCCAATATAACATATTGGGGTTAGGTAAGAAAAGGTGTATGCATCTCCATATATAGACCCTTTTCACAGGTGCCATTTTGTGTCTAAAAGGCAGAATAAACAGGTGCAACCAACTTACTAATTAGGGCCCCAGCACTGGGACACCTAAATGGACTGGAAGTTGGACAGC
>NC_139626.1:50043799-50056299 GCF_964638095.1 Poromitra crassiceps
GAACACATGTTTCATACTACTTTCTGTGTAAAAGTATTTTCAGAGGAACATAGATGTGTTGGATTGGTGGAGACATGGGGTCTTAGTCCTGTGATGATACTGATGTGATGCTATCTGGAACCAAGGCAAGGCTCTGTGTGTGTCTCTCTCTCTCACTCACTCATTCTCTCTGTGTCTCTCTCACATAGGCTACACACTTTTTCTGTTAATTTTCTATAGGCACAATATTAAGAAGTTTAACTGAACTTAGTTCAACTTAACTTAAATTAACTTAACTTAAGTATTTTCTATAGACGCACTACTACTACTTGAGAAGTTTGTTCTCTGCAACATGCTAACTTGACACTTTAACAGTTTGTGTCTCTGATTGTAATCAGATTATAGCAGCGCCGCACAGCAGGTTCCTCTGCAAAACCACATCCTTAATACGAGTGCAGAGTGGACAGAACATTCTCGGATGGATATCAGTAGAGGTGTGTTTGTCATGTGACTAATAGACTTCTCATGTTATGTACATTAGATCTCTGCTGATGTGTTTGAGCGTCTCTGCAGTCTGGACAGGGAGAGGAGAGGACCAAATATGAGTATCACAGCAGTGACCAGTGGATTGCTTCTCTTCCTTCTGTCTGTCTCAGGTATTGTTCAATATAATGAGTGGAACAGTGGAATAAGCTTCACTGTCATGTCGGATGTTCATTTTTATTGTCTCCTATGGTTATTTATCGATTTTATTTCTGCTTTGGAAAAGGCCTGACATTCATCACAATCAGTAAAATATACGAGCTTTTGTCAAACAAGGTCTGTGGTTATTACAAAAAAAATATGCTGATTATTTTTTGTTGTCAATCACTTTGTGAGAGGTGTCGTTTTCAATGGTGGATTTCTCGTTATCTTTATGGCATTTCTGCTTTACTGGACGAGAGACTTATGGCCTATTTCCAACGCTGGTATCAGCGCGGCCCTGGCCAGCTCGTCTCGCTTTTTTGTCTCATTCCACCGATCAAAAACCTGGACAGCCCGGGTTGAGTCGGGGTTGAGTCATGCTAGTTTTGGTCCCTGCTTTGTTGAGATTCCAGCGCTGTGGACCCAGTACCATACGGTGACGTGAAAACACTGCAGACGACTGATTGGTCAGGCAGAATCGTATTTACTGTATCTACTGTCAATGCTGGATACCAGTTTAGTGGGGCTTACCTTCTCTTCTGTTATTTCCATCAGTCTTTTGTGTTGCTGCCTTCGGCTCTGGTGAAATAAAATCGATCTCCTTGCCCAGCTTTAACATGACGGTGGTTTTCAATTGTTTTGAGAGAGGAAAAAGTCAGCTGTCCGCTCTGCTAGGCCGGCCTAGCCGAGTGGCCGCCGGGGTAATGGCTTCCCATCTCCCCGTAGCGTAACCCCCATCCCCCGCGCAGCGAATGCATGTAAATAACAACAGATTGATATCCATTCTCCTGGCCGATGGTCTTATTTGCCCATGTATGTCATAGAGGCACCAGTATTTCATAACTAGTTTAAAAGTTCAGTGTATGGATTTAATTTTAACATTATACATTATACCCTACTTGGGCTATGGGCGGAGGCCAGATATGCGGTCGCTATGACGACCAGGTGTGGGCGGAGGCGAGTAAACTTGTTGTGGAAGCAGACGTCTATATCAAGTAGAGTCGAGTAAGGCAGGTAAGAGTAGAGCCGTACTATGCTGTTATATGTGGTGGAAATGAGCCAATAGATAAGAGTTGACATTGATTGATTGAAAAGTTTATTTCTATAGGGACAGATACATAAACATAGAGCATTCACAGGAAACATTCTTTGTTATATATCCTGACATTTATAGCCTAAGCTAGTTTGCAATGTTTGTCCCTAGATGTTATAAGGCAAATATAAAAACACGGTACAGAATACATATAGGATACAGCTGTTAGGTTACACAAAATATAAAACATAAAACAAATATACATCTGTTATGTACAGTATACAAGATATATGGTAAATATACATTAGTGTGTTAATGTGATACATTAACATCAAGGAAAGCAACATAAGATTAGCATCTTAAAATGGGGAGTTTTATCCACACATGTGACAGTCTTGAACTCTGCTTTCTCATATCAACATGATTATGTTATTATGTATCATACTGATCTCTACCAGGTCACTTTATGATGTTCTCACATCAGTGTGTCATCTCCATATATGGTTCATGCTAATGAGCCTTAGAGTTTTCTGGGTGTGGACAGTTTGGTTTCACACTTCCTCAGCAGCAACATGTGAACAACGTCTTTGGGTCTTAACTCATCCAGGGTCATTTCGGTCTGTGTGCTCCCAGTGCCAGGATTTTGAGCATATTTCCTGATCTTCCAGGACCCACAGAATATTCTGTGCTAGGAATAAAATTACACAACATATCTCACAATAAAGCAGAGACTCTCATCTTACCCCTTGTAAAAAACTGAAACTCTCCCATGTTTCCTTGTTTAGTTACAAGCAGTGGAAGTTAGCTTGTTTTCACTAAAAATGCCCTCCTTCGGACAGAAATATGAGAAAAAGAGGTTTTTAGTGAAGGACACCGTTTCAAGCAGAACTCTCTTTTGAGCATTTTATTTTTTGCCTCAGTGACACATCAGACATATACAGTATTTGTTTTCCCAAATAAATAAATAAAAAATAAAAAATAAGAGAATGTATTTTACAGTTGCCATGTGGATTTTTAGCTTAGCTTGATAAAAGCATAAACAAATGGAACGAACCCTTATGTGGTCACACTCACACACTCTCTCTCTCTCTCATACACACACACACACACACACACACACACACACACACACACACAGGAATAACGAGTGCTGTAACGTTACCTGCTGTCACGTTACCTCTCATAACTAACGTTAGCACAGAAGATCACACATTAGCTACGTTAGTGCTGTAAACTTTGAAATGTTTATGTGACACATGTTTCGCCTTGGTTGCTGGGGACGGGTGTGTGACGCGGTTTGACGCGTTTGACGTATCCATGTGATTCCCCCTCCCTTGAGTGTGACAGACGCTGACGCTGGCAAGAGGAAACGTGAAGCGAGTCGCCTGCGGCATAAGTTATAAACAATGCGTGACAATTATACTCGAATGTTGTGTGTGTGATCATTTCATCTCAAACGCGATACAAAAAATAGGCTACTTTTTACCATCGTCATCGCTCTCTCCAAGTGGCACCCATTTCTCCTCCGATTCATCTGTGTCAGACGGAGAACGCTGTGAAGGGGAGCCTAGTCGCCATGGCGCTCCGTCGTGGAGCAATAACAAAAACGCTGGCGTCTTCCTCGCCATCGTCGCCAGCCGAGAACTCTGGATTGGACTCTGTTTCGACCACAGGCTCCACCCATAAATACTAAACTAGCGGGTTCCTTTTATCAGTTTGACTTGAAACAATGTCACAGGCTGGGAAAGTGTCTGATGTAATGTAAACAGCCAAAACATGAAAGTACGTCCGAGTACGTCTTTGGCACAGAACGCCATTGTTAAAAGTACGTCCGGGTACGTCTTTGGCAGAGAATGAGTTAATATGGTGCTGACATGTTTACTGCATTGATGAACTAAAGTAACCTTGTGAGGCTCCTGGATTCACGCAAGATCATGAGATCACGTTCACATGACAAATCAACAAGTCATTATTCGTGGGGGTGATGTGTTTACTTGTACTGTACTTGATGAAATGAGACAAATTCCATTTTTGTCTTTTATCAGCTGGCAGATTGAACAAAATGATCTGGCATTTGACATTTTTTTTTTATATTCTGTTCATATTTCAGGCATTTGGCTAACAGGCATCAACTAATAATAACTAATAATAATGAGTGTAACGTCCAAAAGCCACATTTCTTAGTGGTAACAAAATATTCTTGTCGCTACAATGATAATGGCTGGGTTTCCCAAAAGCTTCTTAGCGCTAAGAAGCTAATTCAACCCTTCTTAAGGCCCCCTTAAGAAGCAAACGCGTTTCCCAATTGCTTCTTTACGAAGGCATGCGTTTTCCAAAAGCTTCTTAGCGCTAAGAAGCTTCTTTGACCCTTCTTAAAGGGTTGATTATATTTTAATGTATGTTTTTATTAGGATTTGATGGGTTTATTTTTTAATAGCACAAATTGTCTTTTATTTTATTTTATGCTTATTTTTATTGGTTATTCACTGTGCCCCACTTTCCCATATCATTCTCCCCCCTGCGTGGCAGGCACACCCACGCGTTACCCTCAGACTCTGACAAGTGCTTGTGGCACTCACACTGTTATACACTTACACACATCCAGACATACACACAACAGTACACATTTTATAACAGTCATCATGAGGACCGCAATGGAAATAAGCTGTTAGCTTTATTGCGTTTTTATCCTTTTGATAATGGTGGGCCTGTGTATGTATATATGTATATTGTATATACTGTGTATTCATTATCAATAAAGAACTCAATCAATCAATCAATCAAAAAAAGCTCCCGTAAGAAGCCAACGAAGCCAACGCGTTTCCCGATTGCTTCTTAGCCTAAAATTATCTTCCGTTAAGAAGGCTGCGTTTCCCAAAAGCTTCTTAGCGCTAAGATGATCTTTCGTTAAGAAGGTTTTGTAAGAAGGGTCTGGGGCATTCTTAACACCTTCTTAATGACAAAACACTGGCAGATCCAGCCGCGTCAGGCAAAAGGAGATACTTGTGTCCACTGTTCCTCTTGTGTTTTTCCCTTTTTCCTTTCTTTCATGCACCCTTTAGTGTTTAAAATTGGGGAACACTTGAAAATCTCCCCTGTATGTATGGTTACTTGTGTTTTAAATGTTTTACCGTCGGCTATATTCCTCTAATCAGAATGGATTCCTTTTATAATAAGAATCTTGTGGATTTATATAGCACCTTTCACAGAACCCAAGGTCGCTTAAATTCTGTAGTGTTTCTCGCAATTTTGTTGTATGCTGTATATATAAAGCAATTTGAACTGCAGTCCATGTCTGAAATAAATAATGTTTAATAGAAGAAGTTCTTGTTTAACATGACCACGATTAGGTTATTCTACAACAGTGTTTCTCAACCACTGGGTCGTGGCCCACTGGTGGGCTCAGAGTGCCATCAAGTGGGCCGCAGAGGACCTCTCACATCGAGATGGTGGACAGCTCCAGTTAAGATGCTTCTTAAGATCCTTTTTTTTTTTTTTCTTCTTCTCTTCTGTTAAGAAGGCGTTTGGGAAACACTTCTTTGGAGCCTTCTTAACTCCTTAACTCATTGAATGCCAGCCACTTTTGGAGAACGGACGCTCCCAGTGCCAGAGTTTCAGAGCGTTTTCAGTGATTTCTCGAGGCCCACAGAATATTGTGTGATATTACTATGTAAACACTGAACACGCACAAAGAACGATGAGACTCTATTCTATCATCTGCAAAAAAAAGTATATTGATCCCATTTTCCGTTCTTTAGTTATGAGCCGGAGAAAATAGCTTGATTCATCCAAAAACATCAATTTTTTTCTAGAAGCTGAGATAATTGGCCTTTTGTGAAATTAAACATTTCAAGCACATCACTGACTCTGAAGCTTGCTGCTGGTGGGCATCGGATATTCTGGCTTGCGTTTGTCAATCCTGTCCTGCTGCCTGGGTCTGTCTGGGTGTTGCGTGCTGCTCTGCGTGCCCCCCCCCCCCCCCGCCCCGCCCCGCCTCGCCTCGCCTCAACTGCACACTCCTCCTCCTGTCTGTGGTGGCTCTCTGCTGAGTTTGCTGTGCCACCCGCGACATCCAGCTTTTTTACAGCGTTCCGCGTGTGTTTGTCACCGGCAACGATGCTTCCAGTTGAGAATAACAACTCCACGGTGTGGATGTGCTGTCGTGCTGTCGCAACCGACACGGAGCGGCTCAATTGTGGGAGCAGATTGGCTGCTGCAGGCACAGCTGCAGTAACGTGCTTCAGCATATCGATGCATACGGATGCGATGCGATTTCCGTTTCCATAACGACTTCTTCTTTGTTTTTTCCTTGCCTTTCTGTTATGTGGAGAGCACTGTCGCCACCTAAGGGTTCTGTAAAATAGGTTATAGACCTCCAATAGCTATAATATTTGTACAGGAGAGGCAGAAGGCTTTGATCGACGCCCCACCGTCAAAAAACGCAATTGACGAACATGTCCGTCCTTGGCACTCTACGTCACTACTTGAAATGACGAACATGTCCGTCCATGGCATTCAATGAGTTAAGAAGCTTCTTAACGCCTTAAGAAGCTATTTAACTCTTAAGAAGCTTCTTTGTTGGGAAACTCAGCCAATATTAGTTAGCCTGTCAATATCGATTCAGTTGTATTTAATTTTCTTTGTCTCACTGAGTGGAGCAGATATGATGGTGGTTATGGGAAATGTAGTCCAGAGCCACTTTCACACATGAACTCCGGATCAGGTCAGGGTTGCCCCCCACTGAGCCTGCCCCGGATGATAGGTGAAGTGTACCCTTTCACACATGAGGCATGTTGCATTCACACATGAGTAGCACCTCCGCAGAGTTTGTAAAGTAGAGAGGGGGCGGGCGGCGGGGGTGGGGGAATTTGGGCATGACCACACAGTTGTGAAAACTAAAAATACATAATGGGCGATAACTGCCTAACGTTCACGGCATATAATCGTTTGCGCATAACGTTAGTAAGTAATTAATTAAACAACCCTACAACTCACGCCCAGATGCATCGATTTCCTCGAGTCGCAAGCAGTACAAACAAAACAGGTCTTTGCTATGTTCAGTCCTAAAATGCCTCAAACCTACTAGAATTATACAGAATACAGGAAGCTAGACGTTTTTACCTTCAAAATAAAATAAATGTTGTATTACTTAGTAACAAAAAATCAGAATGTCGACTCACTACGGGTTAAAATTGACTTTTCGAAGGGAGCAGATATTCTTCCAGTTTATCTCTGTTCTGTATCTTTCGAAACACACACAAAAAAACATTACACGTGCATTTACTTTATTTAATTGCCATTATTGCGAAGGTTATACCCGGAAGTTTTCGTTTTATACTGCCTGACTTGACGCTACTTGGAATTTGCGCGAACGCTGTGTAAACGTTAAATCAAAGACATGAACGCAACCAGATCCAGATACCCTACCTAGCGATGTCCAATACTGGGAAGCGGGACGACCCTCGCGTCCAAAAATGCTTATTAAATGTGTGTGCTGTGCGAAGCAGACATGAAATCAGATCAGAGCCATGAGCCTTTTCAATCCAGCAATCCGCAACATGTTGGCTGTCGCACACGGAGCAGTTTTGAGCTTCATTTGAAAACCAAATGGCATGTGTTTTTTGCTCGCTCATTTTCACATCGACTATTTATATAATAATAATCTGTCACGATCGTCTCTGTCCTCATGCACTCACGAGCTCACGGAGCTCTGGAGGGTGGGGGGGGCAATACGCTTCTGCGACTACGGCTGGGGGTACACTTCCCTCCGTCTAGGACGAGGCTCCGCGGGAGCGCGCATGAGGCGCATGCAGACATTCACACCAGGGGCGGTTCTAGGCCATTTTTGGGTGGGCTAAAGCCCACCCAAAAATAGTCTCAGCCCACCCAAAAAAAGAGGCAATTTTTTTTTTTTTTTTTTTTTTTTTTCCATTAGTCATTAGTAGCAGTTTCTGACTACACTCAATGCGCTGTGTGCATGTTTTCCCCCCCCCCTCTATGTTCTTAGGGTGGGCTGAGACAAAAATTTAGGGGGGTTCAGCCCACCCGAAAAGTTTCTAGAACCGCGGCTGCGCAGGCGCTCCCTCCTCCATCTATCTGCCTAATCCCACATCACTTCACACAGGTCACACACACAGTACAGGAGCGAAGTGGTCCTCCACAGTCCACACAATCGTTCTCCCCACTCATGATCAATGAAACTGAGGTGAGCATTGAGCAGTCAGAGTCGTTAGTAGTTACTTAATTAGCGCATATTGATATGCAAATTAGCACGTAACGTTGTCGTAGGCTAAACAAAAGAACTTGTCGCTGTGCCTGCCAGACAAACAGGTGGACTGGAGGAAGGTAGGTAGGCTACCATGGCACCAGCCAGCCATGTCATGCTAGCTCGCAGTAAGCGGGTGTAAATGGATGTGATGTTTTTTGAGAAACATATGGGCATAAGTGACAAACATTTTCAAACGGGTCCCTTGTTATCTGAATGAAATTAAGCCCTTCAGAATCGCAAGTGGCTGCTTTACACAGCCTGTCTGATGTGATGATGACGATAGCTTAACATGCGTGCATGGCATCACTTATGTCTTGCTGTGATGTTAGTTCAGTATCTCAATAAAAGTTCTTACAGGCTTGTTATTTCCCTCTAAGGCAGGGATGTCAGAGATACGGCCCGCGGGCCGGATCCGGCCCACGGGCAGGTTTCATCCGGCCCGCGAGATGTTTTGGAATATTAAAAAAAATATATATATATATTATTATTATTATTATTAAATTCGCACCCCATTATCATGAACTACGTGTGGCTAATAAGCAAGCTAAGAGTTCATTCATAAGTTAATTAACCTGCACTACAAGGAAGTATGTCAGTAGGTCATCAGGTGTAAACAAAGCCGCCATGATGCCACGCTGGAATTGAATCGTGCATTCAGCTACCTACCAAAAAACAAAAGAATCAACAAGATCAGGCGCGAACTGCATAATCGGGCACGTCGGGCAAATGCCCGGTGGCCTGGCCTGGCCTGGCCTGGCCTGCAAAAAAAAAAAAAAAAAAAAAATTGTGCCCGCAGTCAGGCCACTCACTGAACAGCAGGCCAGGCGCCGCCTACTGGTTTACTAGTGGTTTTATTACTTTATTCAGGATTAAAGTGGGTGCATCTCATTGTAAAATTGGACTTGGCCCAAATTGGGCTTCAAATGGCCCAAATTGGGCTTCAAACGGCCCAAATCGGGCTTCAAACGGCCCAAAATCTGGCTTTAAACGACCCAAATTGGGCTTCAAACGGCCCACATCTGGCTTCAAACGGCCCAAATTGAGCTTTAAACGGCCCAAATTTTTCTGACGCCGGCACGCGCGTCGGCCCGTATCGGCCTGGCCTGCTTGGTATCTAATGCCCGGCCTGAATTATGATCCCAGTCCGCCCCTGAACAAGATGCTGTCGAAAAAGAGAAAGGTTGACATGGAATGCAGGCAGTTTCAAGAGAAATGGAAAGAGCAGTATTTCTTTTGTGAAGTAAATGGGTAAATGAGTCGAATTGATTTTAGTAAAAAAAAAATCCGGCCCCCATGAGGTCTCAGTTGAACAAATCCGGCCCTCTACCTAATATGAGTCTGACACCCCTGCTCTAAGGGAGTGCAAGGCAGATATTTAAACAGCCTTGTTTGTGTACAGTACCAGTGGCATGGGAGTAATAAAAAGGGATTAAGGACCAGGACCCCTGGTGGTCAGTAAGATGGGCTGGTTGAGCCAATCTTAAAATTATCTTTATTTATTATTTATTTTTGCTTTAAAACTATTTTTTAATTTTCTGCTTAAAGTTCATGAAAAAAGTGGCATTCTTGTTTTTTCACACAATAATTTCATAATACCATTTGTAATGCCACCGTTGTAGTGCTGTTGTTCAAAATTAAAGTACATTTTCTCAGATTTATTGGTGTCTTTCTAGTCACACAATTTAATAGTCAGTGTTTCCCATACACTGATCTATTTGTGGTGGTACACCCTACATAGATTTTGACCCCCACAAATACTGCCACATATTAATTTCAACTAGTTGACTGCAAACTCCTGCTTTAGTGCTTACAGTATATTATTATCTTGTCGGAATATTATTCCAGCCAATAAGTTAGGAAGTTCCCTTTTGATTTAATTTTACTTTTGTTTTGCCTACAAAGCAAAATGTTACTTTACTTGAAACTCCCCTGAAGTGATTTTGGTATTATTTATGCAAGCATAATTCTACCATATAGTAACCTGTATGCAGAATATATATAGTATATATAGGGAAACAATTATTTTTTCATTGCTGTAAAACCACAGAACGGTAAAGAAGATATTGATGTGTGTAGTTCTTCATAGATCTAGTCTCTTCATTTTGATCTCAAAGTGCGCCAGTTTGATCCATTTTTACTTGAAACTGTACAAAATTTTCTTCCGGGGGGGCATGCCCCCGGACCCCCCTAGGGGTTCAGTGGTCCATGACCTTTGGGTGGGCTGAGCCCACCCAAAGCTCTGATGCAAAAACCGCCCGATTCACACATGACAGCCACCCGTATGGCCTCTAGATAACTCCTGAATTCCAAACATGTGTGAAAGCAGCTCAGGTCTCTAGGAGCTTCACATACTGCAGCACCTCCACACTGCAGATTGTGATTGTGGTTTGTGATGTGCTCTGTGTTACAGTGGTACAGGCGGCTCAGGATGACTGGGGAGTGACTTACACTCCTACTGAGATCTGTGCCTTCAAAGGATCAACAGTGGACATACTCTGCTCCTACACATATCCAGCCTACCTAGATGACCTTCCTGTCACAGTTAAGAAGACGTGGTTTAAAGAGGAGGGTGGTGAACCTGTGGATGTGACAACAGACCCAGAGTATGCCGGCCGTGTGGAGTATGGTGGTGATGAGAAGAACTGCAGCCTGAGAATCATAGACCTGAGAGAGAGCGACTCAGCTGTGTACAAGTTCAACTTCACAACAAACCATCCAGTTGGGAACTATACTGCTTCACCTGGAGTTAATCTGACTGTCACAGGTAAGTCTTTTATTAGACCATTATGAATGTAGTTGAACTACCAGTAAACTACTGCAAAATGTAGTTAAACTATGTATTCCAACTACATGTAGTTAACTACTCCCCAACACTGCAACTTGGTGACTTTGTTGCTATATTTAGCTACTTTTCAAACCCCCTGGTGACTTTATTTCTCAGAAGCGACTAGCGACAAATCTGGAGACTTTTTCTGACCATGCAATGTTAATGTGTTGGATTTTCTCTATTGATGCGGCTGCTGCTGGGTTTTCTCTCTCTCTCCTTCTCTCTGCTGTCTGACACACAAGGCTGTTCAGTGCAGCCCCTCCTCTCCCTTCTCTCCTCCACTGAGCAGAGGTGTAGTGAAAAGTGGGGGAACGCACCTATTATGCGGAAACACCCCCCTCCCCCGGCACACGCACGCACACACACTACACTGACGTGTGATTTCTAACCCCACATAGGATAAGCAATAACCACGCCCTGTGGCGCCTGGATTGGCCAGGAGCAACACTCGAGGGCACGTAGCCCAGCGATTTCATGAACCAACTGAATAGCTCTTGAGAACGGGCAGCGATTTCGAGAGCGGACATTGAAATGAATTATGGTCACCTACCTTCCTTAGCATAGTAATAATAATAATAAGCATAATAATTGTAATCTACACAATGTACACAATCTACAAAAACATGCAATAATATAAACGGTGTTGTGTTAACGTTCATAGCTCATATAATGTAATGTATCATATTGTTAATTTCAAGCTCAATTCTTACCCAGAGAAAAGGTACAGCACTGAAAATGTAACAAGCAATAGTTTTTTAAACATCTTTATTTTAAAAGATGAAAAACCCCAGGTGCTTTAGTCCCAAGCTTCAATGCTCCTGGCCAATCCCGGCGCCACAGGGCGTGGTTATTGCTTATCCTATGTGGGGTTAGAAATCACGCCCCATTTACTGTTAGGAACGATATGATTGGTCAATTTTACTGTCATGTGATCCTACAACTCCTATGTGCTAACTAGTGTCCTCTAGAGACGGCTCTGGTGCTAACCAACCTACCTGACTGTTAGCTCCAGGCTTAAGGGGGCGTGTGCCTGCCTGGTGCCAAAACAGCTTTTAACATTGTTTCTAAATGATTGTAAACGTACCTTTTTAGCAACTGGTCCGAAAAATGAAAGGATGTTTGGCTGCCTTTTCATCTTTAGGCTACTTGTTATCGTGAGGTACTGGGAGAAAAAAAACATATTTTGATGCTGAAAATGCCACTAGCTAGTTAAGGTGGAGTGTTTCCGTCTTCCTTCAAGCCACGAGTTGATACCATGTGAATCATTCAGCCCACCTTAAATATAGACGAATGACAACTTTGTCCAGATTCACTCGTTTTATTGGCTCGACACTTACACACACACGTTGACACGTTAACACTGCTTGGAGAAGTATGGGAACGCCGTTCCCCCGCGTTCTACCGGCACTACACCTATGCCACTGAGAGAGCAGCAGGATAGGGTTTACTTTAGCCTACTTGTACTAGAGAGCCCCTGGGATGATGTATTTTTGTAGGCGGAACCCGGAAGGTTCTTCACTGTTTCTGCCTATGGGATTTTTGAATGGGTTTTTGGTGCGATGCTTCAAATAAGTTCTGTGGGCAACGCAAGCTTAATCAAACGCGAACCAGTGTTCAGCGGGATAATCATCACACATGAGGACAACTTTCATGAGTTTTGAAGCGTAAATGCGAGCCCTAGAAGTAAAAAGCTTGTGCTAAGCTAATCC
>NC_139626.1:50068799-50081299 GCF_964638095.1 Poromitra crassiceps
CATGCTTAAGTGTCCACCTGTCCGCTGACCTATGTGCCCCGGAGCATCATGGGAAACTAGTTAAGCTGTCGTCCACGTAAAGTAAACAAATGCACGCACAGCAGCAGCAGCAGCGCCAAATCAAGAAGACATGAAACAAAGCTCGCTGTTAAGCTTTTTCGGCAAAGGCAAGAAACGTCGCATTGACGACGAGGAAGAAGATGGCGAGGAAGAAGACCCCCTCAACAAGTGCGGATTGTAGTGCACCCGTTTCCGCACCTGTATTGGTGGTGGACAGTGGAGAAGAGACAGACGATGATGAAGAAGATGATGCAGCCGAAACAATGATGTTAACAGCGGGGAACGCAGCCAACAACACACCGGAGGTTTGTGCAGAGCCAGAGGACACTGACGCTACAGATCTCTCTGCAGTAGACGAACCTGCATGCCAACCAAACTTGCGTTCTTTCCCGACTAGAACTCTCTTTGGAAAACATAGGTGTTTTTCAGCTAAATGGTACAACAGATACAGTTGGCTAGAGTACAGCATTAAAGTTGATGCTGTATTTTGCCAGCCTTGCCGCCATTTCAGCACTGATGTGAAGGAGACACATCCTCCACCTCCGACCTACAGTATCTTAAAGGCACTATGTTGTGATTTTTTTTGTCCACTAGATGTCGCCATTTTCCCTCTAAATCTGGCTTGAAAAGGCCCACATTTTTTTGGGGTCCGCCCCCTCAGCACACACACACGCACGCACACACACACACACACACACACACACACACACACACACACACACACACACACACACACACACACACACACGTCTTTGGAAGTTTCCTGGAAAGAAGCATGAAGTGATGTTGTAATGATAAGGAAAATATAGCATGACATGATGTAGTAGTTCTATAGAACCTTTGTGCTGTCTGTCCACAGGTTCGAGCACCAGGGGAAACTCAGATCCCATAAACTTGCAGTTGCAGGTGACTTTTTTCCTTCTTTGTATCTATTTTTACTGACATTGTTAGTTTGGCCCGATGCAGTCAAACTTGTAATTGTTTATAACCTTTTCTTGTTTTGATCAATTTTTACTTTTTTAATAAGAAACAAATGTAGCAAAATATCTGGGCAGTAACTTTGGCTGGATTAATGGATTTTAATGGATTTGTATTGACATGTCCTTGTACTGTATGTAAAACTACAGCTCCACTTGTACAAGTAGCACCATTAGTGTTAGCACTATTACTAATACTATTGACCTATCCTTTTTAAACACATTTTATAATCTGCTAAATAACCAGAAAGAAATATAATAAATCATAATAACTGTAATTTCAATTAAGTGTTATAATTTTGAAAAGTGTGAAATCCTTTAAAATTGACATTAAAGTGTTTACTAGGGGTGTCACGGTACACAAAAGTCACGGTTCGGTACGTACCTCGGTTTTGGGGTCACGGTTCGGTACGAATACAATACGGTACAACGGGGAAAAAAGCAACAAATCCCAAATTCTGTTTTTTTCCCTTTGATTTTTTCTGAATTCTGTGTGTTGCTTTTTACGCTCATTTTACCATCAGAAATAGTGTCTAATAAGTGGGAATGAATAAATGTCCACTATTTAATAAGATCTAGGCAATCCACACAAAAAGGTTTTACTCTACAGCAGTGATTTTCAAAGTGTGGGGTGCCCCTCCCTCTCAGATGTCTGTATTCCAGCTGTTTGACAGGGCAAAGGCATTTCCCCCCACTTTAAATCTTTATTGTACACAAGTTTGTAAACAGAGCGCATGTGTGGAGTAGCCTAATACTCCCACCAACCCCTCCCCCACTGTCTGACAGACAGTGGGTGGGTTTCACTTTCCCAGTAAGTACAGGAAAGAACCCTGTCAGCGCCTTAACGTTATTGGATGCGAGTTTTGTTTACCATAATGATTACGTTCGGTCATCTAATGGATTATTGAAACATGACAATGAGTCATCCCCTCTTCCTCACCACATCTTGCTTGTCATCCCACGCGATGTAAGTTGCTTGTTTACAAGTTAACCGCTTTGTCAGTGTTATGTAACGTTAAGCCGCAAGGCGCAACTATAAAGGACTTTGTCGCGGCTACGTAACGTTACATTAGCAAGCTTACCTCGTTGGCTTGATGTTGACAGAATTTGCAAAACACCTTATCGCCTGAGTCATAAAAGTCATTAGGATACTGCTCTGCACTTTTTTGACGATGGTAACGGGAGAGCAGCTGAACGCTTGCTCTGTCTGTTCTGGAGCGACCCCCGGTAATGTTTCCTCTCCACAAAACGATCCATTCTGTGAACGCGGATTTCTATGGCCCTTGTGTTGTTTTGGTGTGTCTTCTTCTGTGGCGTTTAATTCAATTCAATTTAATGGCGTTGAAACAGCGTTTAGGTGCTTTACTACCACCCTCTGGATTTGACGTATTCGTCGTGTCGCTTCACGTACCGTACCGTGATGCCCGTACCGTGAACTCACGGGACGAATACATGTACCGCGACACCCCTAGTGTTTACACTGTGTGCAGAACAGATGTAGAAGGATATAGCCTGGTAAACCCTATTGACATTATATAAAGTGCATAACAGTGTGTACAGAACAGATGTATAGGAGGATATAGCCTGGTGGTAAACCATATTGACATTATATAAACTGTTTACAGTGTGTACAGAACAGAAGCCCATACCACGAATGGAGGATAAACAGATCCAGGATCTGTCCCTTGATCTGCTTTGGCTTAACCAGATCAAAGCAATCAAGCTAATCGGTACCGCGATGGAGGTTATCAGCTGGGTCGGTCAATTTGGGATTTGCCCATCCAGCTCTGAGCTCGTGCACCTGAAAATGCTCGTGAACAGGAGCTCGTGCCCACAAAAGAGGTGTGGTTTGTAACAACTAGCCAATCACAATGCAATATGGACTGCTCTGGATTTTACAGCGTCAGACACGCCTATTTCCTCATGTATTCATTAACGGAGATTTATTGCATGTCAGAATCAAAGTCTGCGTAGGATATGAGTCTGTTACTGAAGGACTAAAGTTACTGCTTTTACTCACATCAGTCATTTGATTTCTGCTGCGGTTTCTGCCTAGTGCCTACAACAGATTCATATACTCAATAAAACCTGCATGTGTTTTTTGCGAGTAGAAGTGTAAATTCAGTCTAAATTTCCAAAATCCGTAGGCCTATTTAGATCATAGATTTAATGTTAGAAATATAGGCTCTGAATCAACATGGTGCCGGCATAGTTTTCATTGAATTAAAAAATAGCCTATAAAATAGCAGCTCCGTTGCACACAGAGCACCTTAGTGCGCTTTGGAGACATTTATGGTAACCTTTTTATGCGGGTGATTTAATGATATTTCTCTACACAGCGTTCAGCTGCAATCGGCAGGGTCAAACGTGCTTGGGAGCAAATAAAAATGAATATTTCACGCTGGAGGAACAAACCATAATCTTAAGGAAATATGAAGAATTCAAAGATGTAATAAAAACCAAAGGCAACACTGCTGCACATCATCACAGAAAAGATGGCTGGCAAAAAAATAGCAGATTGTTTCAATGCGTAAGTTATTCAGATTGCTTGATTTCGCCACCAAAGTTCAGCATCTCCGTTGCGCACACGGTGCGCTTTGGAGATGTGTGATTAAATGGGTGTTGGTGGTCGCAAAAATACTCTCCTCTCCTTTTCGAGGAAGCTCATTGGTTCGTGAGCAACGGCGTTGGAAGCACGGTGCGGTGGGCGCTGCAGCACCCCCTGGTGGCAAGAGATGTAAAAAAAAAAAAAAAAAAATTTTTTTTTTTTTTTTACAGTGCACCTGAACGCAACATGCAAAATACCCGCTGAATAAGTGTCCAAATGTTCATGTAATTCTGGCCAATACTCCACTTCTGTTATAACATTTCAGTCTGGAAGATATAATCTTTATGACTACCTTAAAAGGCTAAATGAATAGCTTAGAAAATGAATAGCACCGGGGGCCCATGGTACTATTAATCCGGCCCTGGATATATCGGAGGAATAGCAGGTAGGCTATCACTGTCCCTGAGTCCTGAGGGTAAATTGAGTAATGCTGCAGAGAAGAGGAGAAGACACTGAATAATGACATCACAACAGTATAATCCTAATGTTAATTTAAAATTTAATATTCCTCTAAATATGGCTAAAAGTCCAAAAAGGGTGGGAGAGAGAATGAGGATTCCAACACAGCAGTGGGAGCAAGTGGTGACATGGAGGTGAGTGAGAAAAGGTGACTGAATAATGACACAACAGTCTAATCTTAATATTAATATTCCTCTAATCTGGCAACAAAGTGGCCAAATTTTTTGGCGCCCCGTGGGCGCCGTCAGCCGTCCCCCCCAATGTTGAATCGGTGACAGCACCCCCTACCTAAAAGTACTTCCAACGCCACTGTTCGTGAGCGGTGCCTTTTAAGGTTTAATCTTATCCTTCCAACTTAACCTGCTCCAGACCAGGTTAACCATGCAGCATAAGTTGCTATGGAAAAATATCTTGGTAAGAAGTGAAATAGCATCGTAGCACGGCAAACCCAGGGTTTAACCTGAAGTTACCTCGCTAAGCCACTAATCTTGCTTCGTGGTATAGGCCCCAGATGTAGAAGGATATATAGCCTGGTGGTAAACAATATTGACATTATATAAAGTGTTTACAGTGTGTGCAGAACAGATGTAGGAGGAGCCTGGTGGTAAACCATATTGACATTATATAAAGTGTTTACAGCATTACATGTATGTTTAAAGTCCTTAAATTGAGTCAGACACATACTCTTGTTCTTGTTTCATTGTTGTTATTGTTATTGTATTGTTTACTCTACTAATGGTAACGTTAAAGGTTGCTTCGGGAGCCGCCATACTGTTTTGCCAGCGGCATCCCTGATTGGCGGTTATGTTGTCAGCTACTAGACAGGTCACTGATTGGTCCGTGCACTTTGTAATTTCTGGAAATCACTGGGGGCGGGCTGCAGGCCAGACTGATCCACAGAACAAAACAGGATGTGAGGTCACATGATCAGGATGGTTTACCAGGCTAGTAGGCGATATTTTTTTTCGGATGATGGTGAAGGCTGGAGGCACCCTCTCTGCCTGTGATTGGCCTAGCGTCAAACGTTCATCCAATCACATTCGCTTGGCTATCCTGCATCTCTTTCTACAGTCTGAAGTCAGAATCAGTGGGTCAGACAGACGGTAGTTTCGCTTGCTAGCATGCATGAAAGACGCCACTGTGTGTTTATGTTTTTGATATAGTCTGGTCTCTGGTTTATAATGCTGCCGCTACTCTTGGCAGTGCACATGTGTAGCCTACAGACAAATAAAAAATCAGAGCAACAATGTGATTAAATTTGGAATGACAAGAAAAAAATACACGTCTGTGCAATAGTAGGCCTAAATAACTCAGTTATAGAGTTTGTAATTCTAACATTCCATATATAATGAAGTATCTCATGCTTGTTGATTTAATGATTGTTTTGCACCTGCTGCTCACATTATGAACAAATGCTTAGATGACCATAACCTCAGCAACAACTAACTGCAGTCATGTATGAATGTTAAGCTGTCCAGCAAACACACCACTAATATGGAATATAGGAATCATGCTTGGAAGTAGCCTACTTTTCCCCCCGCTGCATCATGACATTGAATGAAAGTATATTTAGGCTCGTTTGAGATACTTCTGGCTCGCCTGGAAAGAAGGTGGGAGCAGCCAAGTACAGTCAGCCAATCAGAGGCAGAGAGGGGCGGGTCATGCCTTCGCCATCATGGGAAAAAAAATATTGCGGCTAGTAGGATACATGCAAGATGGAGGACTGTTTAAATGCTACCATGCTGTCCTGCCTTGTTGTCACCTTGGTGACCTTCATATTGTTTGTTGCAGAGTGTCACCTATGAGAACTCTGCTCAGAGTGTCACCTATGAGAACGCTGCTCAGAGTGTCACCTATGAGAACTCTGCTCAGAGTGTCACCTATGAGAACTCTGCTCAGAGTGTCACCTCTGAGAACTCTGCTCAGAGTGTCACCTCTGAGAACTCTGCTGCAGCATCCAGATCCCAGCCAGACTCCACCTACCAGAGCCTCACCATGAATCAGGACCAACGATACTCTACTCTGCAGCCAGACTCCACCTACCAGAGCCTCAGTCCAGCCACCATGGATCAGGACCAAACATATTCTACTCTGCAGCCACACTCCACCTACCAGAACCTCAGTCCCAGTGTTGCCAGACGGTAAATGTTGAATTATGGTACCAGAGGGTCAAAATTATCATTTTTGGAGGTAAATTATCGCCCCCCACCCGCGCATATTTGGAGCAAAAACAAAAAATAAAGACGTAGGAAAATCTGATCCCCCATCCCCCCCCCCCCCCCCCCCCCCCCCATGTTATTTTTTTTATTTTTGCGCCAACTGAAATGTTTTATGGTCACTCACAATTCAGTAGGTCACGGGTTGCCTTGGTTCCAGCCTTAAAACTCCTTATATAAGGATTTTCTAAATGTATAGAGAAAATGGATGGGAAACTGACTTCTGGGGCAAAAGATCTCACTTGACGGTCCATTTCTATAAACAGAGAGACATAGCATTAGATTGATTACAACTGTGTCCCAAAATGATAAAATTATTGTACATTTAGCGGATTTTGGGATTATTAATCGTACATCGTACAGAGGTCAAAATTATCCTACAAATACAATAGTTATCGTACATCTGGCAACGCTGCTCAGTCCAGCCACCATGATGGATCAGGACCAGACATACTCTACTGTCACACAGATCAGTCCAGCCACCATGATGGATCAGGACCATACATATACTCTACTGTCACACAGATCAGTCCAGCCACCATGATGGATCAGGACCAGACATACTCTACTGTCACACAGATCACCATGATGGATCAGGACCAGACATATACTCTACTGTCACACATATTAGCAGAGTAGCAGAGTGTTGAGATGCTCAACATTGCTGTATCAATTCTCCAGCTGAAATCAATAAATATACAGGTTGTTGGGTCGGGTCATAATGTGGGCAGGGATTATTCAGAAGTGTAAACCAATGGAAGATCAGTTAGGGAAAGAAAGGCAATTGTATTGGATGGGAAGGGTAGAGGGGCGGGATTGTTAAAAATCTATTATATTTTAGGTTAGTTAGTTTATCCTTTATTGTCCCCATGGGGAAATTCATCCTCTGCATTTGCATCCTCTATTAGAAAGCTTCCTGTTATGCCGAGTTTTGCACCCCCACCCCCAAATGCATCCCCACCTCACGGGAGCATATTGTAATGATTTATACAGAAACATAACTGTTTAAAAATGATATAATTGTTTGGGTAGACATGACCTCCCTGTTTTTAAGTTAAAACAGCCCCAAAATATGGTGGTGATGCAATTAAAAACGGGGAAGCATAACTCGTCACAAACAACGGGCGCAAACACAGATTAGAGGCGTGCCAAATAATTTATGCACGGCGCAAACGGGGCGGTGTTAACCACCAGAATTATTCACAGGTGTGGCCTGGCAATGCCTGGGCGTTACAATCAAACCAGATTCCCGTCTTGCACTCCCTGTACAGTTTGCGTGAGGGTACTTCTCCCCATGCGTAATTTGGATAGGTGCGTGTCTCCTTCACTGTTTTGTAGCCTACTGTGGAGAGAGAAATAAACTGACAAGCCTTTTGTTTGATATAGGTGCTTGTGTGGGAAGTGCCAGTCCATGCCCTCAGCTGTGGAGATCATGTGCTGCAGAGAGGTGGATGCTTTCTGGGCCCTGGTGGAGAACCTAAACCCCAGACCCGATGACATCCCATGCCTGACCCTCCACCCAGACTTTGAAGCTGCTTGCCTGAATCCAGTCGTGCTCCAAATAGCCTATATGAACTTCAGACAGGAGCACGACCCTCTGGAGTGCAGCAGACATGAGTAGGTCATATACTTGGTCTTTCATGTTGACTTTAGCTATTTGAAATATAATAGCAAATACTACAGCTAAGTATTTATATGTCGATAAATAGCAAATTGGAGACACTATTAAAACAATCTGAGTAAAAAAATATTCAGTTTCTCTATTACAAGTTGCTTATATTATGGTAGATAAAAATAATAGGGCGGCTGTAGCTCAGGAGGTAGAGCGGGTCGTCACTAATCGCTTTGGATGAAAGAGGTCGGTGGTTCGATTCCCGTCTCCTCCAGTCTGCATGTCGAAGTGTCCTTGCGCAAGATACTGAACCCCAAATTGCTCCTGATGGTGTGCCAGCACCCTGCGTAGCTGCCACCATCGGTGTATGAATGGGTGAATGCACCTACTGATTGTAAAAATATATAAATGCAGGCCATTTACCATAATCATTATCACACTTTTTAGGTTAATACACCTATCAATATTTATATTGTGTGCCTTCCCTTCCACAGACAATACCGCTACACAGCCTACAGGCAGGTTGTCCGCTGGGCCTACGGCATTCAGGACCAACACATCCACAGGCCTATACCTTCATGCATTGTGTCTGCCATCAGAGAAGCATTTTACAAGGGTTTCCAATGGCCGCATTTGGGTGACAACCAATAAAGAATAATCACAATCACAAAGTGTCTTCCTGTATGTGTGTGTGTGTGTATATACACACAGTACATACACACACACACATACAGGGGCGGTCTGGGATCATAATTCAGGCCGGACATTAGATACCAAGCAGGCCAGGCCGATACGGGCCGACGGCAAAAAATGTGGGCCGTTTGAACCCCAATTTGGGCCGTTTGAAGCCCAATTTGGGCCGTTTGAAGCCAGATTTGGGCCGTTCGAAGGCCAATTTGGGCCGTTTGAAGCCCAATTTGGGTCGTTTGAAGCCAGATTTGGGCTATTTGAAGCCCAATTTGGGCCACACACACGAAAAGAAAAAAAAAGAAAATTGCAGGCCAGGCCAGGCCACCAGGCATTTGCCCGATGTGCCCGATTATGCAGTCCGCGCCTGCACACATATATATATATATATATTGTGTATATACTGTACATACACGCATAGGCCTGCACACACACACACACACACACACACACACACACACACACACACACACACACACACACACACACACACACACACACACACACACACAAGAACAAAATACAGTTCAAAAGCCACCTGATCTGCTGTATGGAGGGTCATTAGTCCTCCTTTTAGTCTTTGGAGAGGGCAAGCTTCAATTTTGTCTGGGCATTGCCCCTTCAATTTTTTCAAATTTGTTACTATAGAGACACTGCGGAGCGCGTCATCATTCAGAAACCACGCCCAAAACAGGGGAAAACAGCCCCCAATCCTGGTGTTCTCCTATGTCACGTACATGGTCGCGTGTTGCACACAAGGATCATATATACGGAAGATGAACACTCCAACTTACTTCCTTGACAGCTAGATCCACATTTTTCTTCTCGCCAATTCTCAATGGCTTCCATTTTTTGCTCGGGAGTACAAACATTTTTTAATTGGCAATTTTTTACATTTGTTGTCTGCGCAGCTTACCACACAACAGCTTTTAGCCATGTTTAATTCAAGGACAATTATGCTGGTGTATGGAAGTGAATGGACAATTTTTCCCCATGATGCCTATTTCATGCAGTGTCTCTATAGTCTAAAATTGAAGCAATGTTAAAACCGTTCAACTAACTGTAGGACGTGAAAGTTTCATATTTTGCCCAATCATGTTCAGCTGTAATTGGTAATTTCTCCCGTTAATCTACAGATTCCATAGTGATACAAATCAAACTGGTGTTAATCAGTAAGTATAGACAGTCCGCATGTCTGGGAACGCCCATACAGGCTCTAGGAACGCCCACAATAGACGCTGGGGGCGTGGTCAGGGTGGGGTAAAAACCCCCGTTCTAACCATTCAGCAAAGTTAGAATTTAGCTGATAGCCCAGCCCAGGCAGACATGATAGGGGATTTAACCACCGCAGTAAACGCACATCTGGGCAGACGTCTTGTGTTCTGCTCTAGAACCACCAAACCTGTAGTTTAGAGCCGCAGCACCGTCTTTTGGTGAGTCAGCCCATGAGATATATCGGCGGTTTTACCCCACTCGCGCACCAGCCGTTTAACATTTTGTGGGTGTTCCCAGACATGCGGACTGTCTCTATACATTGTGATAAGTTTACTGTCTTTCAGATGTAGTAGTAGTAGTAGTAGTAGCGTAGTAGTAGTAGTAACTAACGCTAGTAGTAGTAGTGGGCCAAAAATAAGTAGCTATCCGGCGTCATTTGAAACCAGATGAACAGGGATCCATGTATCAAGCATGTCATGCTAGCTTGTCTGGTTTCTGTGGGTACACATGGATCTCCCCTTTACAGATAAGGTAACGTTAACGTAGTTTTTTCCTGTATACTCGCATCACTGATAGCTAACGTCAGTTAACAATTGCTAAGCTAACAATTAGCTAAACTAGCTGAGCTAATGATAGAAGCCTGCTGCACATTGGACCAGTTTGTCTGTTCTACAAACAGTGAGAAAACAGAATGTTATAAGGTTGTTGGAAAATGATATATTTTGTGTTTAACATAGCCTACCGTCTGATGGTCCGGGTCCATCTCTTGTTTGTATTTTCCGTGCTGCAGTTGCGACACCTGAAATAAGGCACCTGGTTACTGATGCATTATGGATCCCACCAATGACTGTACTGTTTTCTTGTTAAGACCCGCCTTACTCTGACTCTGATTGGCTGACCACTGACCTAGATAACCCATCACTCATGCACGATCTAAGTAGATAGGACCCCAGAGATCAAATACATGTAGCTGTGTCTTCATTGGCCTTGCCCGTAAATAGGGTACGAATAGCCCCACAATACGGCAGAAGATATTTACACCCGGGTACGAATAGACACTCGTTAAATTAACCAATGAGAGCTCATAAATGACGTCAACGGATTTAATTGCAAATTTTGCATGATGTTATTTGCTTTAAATTAGCAACCACAGTTTTGATTCATGCCTTAAAGGTGATCAAAGGTACATGACCTGTTGACCACATGTTGTATTTAGTAGTTGTTTTTGAAGTTGTTTGATGTTTTTGAATGATTACATTTTTAATGTTTGATAACTTTTTTTTACTCATCAAAACTTGTAGTTCTTTGATCACTTTTCAGTATGTAATGTTTGATGTTTCTGGATGATTTGATCTTAATCACTCTGGAATGTTTGATCAGTCTGATCTTTAAACATTTTGGTTTGTTTGATATATGTGGTGGTCTGGGAGAACTCTTCACATGTCGCTGCCACACATTAATGAGCCCAAGGAGGTCGAAAATGAGTTTTGCAGCTATTTTGAGATTTGGAGTGATTTGGTTACTTTCATCTCCGTAGTACATCATGGTGAATATTGAATAATTATCAGCATAAAGAAAAGGGGAAAGTATTTATTTTGAGATGGTTTTGGTGGAATGCCACTGCATAAAATAGAATGTTTTGGAATGTTTAAAGCCAATTTCCGCATATTTTACTTTTAGAGACATAACTGATTAAAATACTCAATAATAACTTTTGATCTGAGAGAGCTATCTCTGTCATTCAAAAAGTTATATAGGGATAGTTTGTACTTTATGGGGGGGATGTAAAGGTCAAATCTTCATCATGTAAAGGTTTTTGCACTGTACATTGTACACATTGATACAAAGTAAACATGAAGGGAATGTAAACACTGTTCATCTGCATATTACCCACATATATTACAGCCTTCTTTGGCTATGTACAGTTTGTAATGTTTGATTATGTTTCTGTGAGTTTATATTTTTAATGTTTGATTATTTGTTTTATTCATATCAAAAGTTGTAGTTCTTTGATCACTCATTTCTTTAACATGTAAAGTAATGTTTAATGTTTCTGAATGATTTGATTATAAGTTGTATCATATGATTTGCACTGTTTGATTTTTTTACTCATTATTCATGATTCTGAATTACATTTTAGTAAATAAAGAGCTATTCTTGAAAATAAAGAGTTATTCTTGAAAGGCGTCTTGAGTAGTATTACACTGTAAAACTCCAGGTTATGAATCTAACCCAGGTTTTATGAAACAAGGTGAGAGGTCTCACAATGGGGTCAGAGACCTCTCTGATCCCTGACAGAAATCATCTTTATGCCCATATAACATATTAGCTGTTAAAAATCTGTCAAAACACACATCTCACTGCGCCAAAATACATGTTGTGCTTCGGGTACTCACCACACGATGAAATATTAATCCAAAATGCACATAATCTGTCTTTTTGGAAGGAAAAGAGGTCGGCGGCCATGTTTGGAAAGTAGTGCCGGCTACCTCTTTTCCTTCCAAAAATACCAATTATGTGCATTTTGGATTAACATTTCATCGTGTGGTGAGTACCCGAAGCACAACATGTATTTTGGCGCAGTGAGATGTGTTTTTTGACAGATTTCTAACAGCTGTACCATTAGCCTCCATTCTATGGCGATAATTACTAACTTCACGACTGTA
>NC_139626.1:50086299-50191299 GCF_964638095.1 Poromitra crassiceps
ATGGTCCGGACCAATGGCGGACCAAATCCGGTTGTCTGGTCTGCTGTTGGTGCGAGGGAGAGAGGTGGTCTTGGTCCAGATCAAACTGCACCATGGTGTGTTTTGCTTGCAGTGTGAAAGCATTTTTGCATAGTTCAGACCTCCGGACCAATTACAGGAAGCTTTGCCAGGGTATTGGCAGAGGAAGACGGGAGCACATGGCCCATGGGGACAGGAGAGCACATTTTTAAAATATCGTCCGACGACGGTATAAAAAGTAAACTGGAACAAATTCCAACACTTTAGGGATTTCCGGAGAGGATAAGAGAGAGAGATAGAGAGGATGCTCTATAAGAGGAGGGGAGAGCAATACCATATGAAGTCTTCAGCTGAAGCCTGAAAACACAGGAAGTAAATCAGGTGCAAGCAAGACTTAGAATTAGAGCCCTGGGACTGGCCCAGCTGTCCCTCCAATGAAGGAACAGCAAACAGGACCTTCTTTGCACCTGTGTTTTACTTCCTGCCTTTTAGACACAAAATGGCTGATTTGGGTGGGATGTGAAATAGGCTATGGATGGGTAGTCTCTTAGAACAGACGAGTTGGCTTCCGCAATTTTCAAATGCTTCCGCCATACCGTCTGTACTTCGTGGGGGAGAATCATGCACCAACCGGAATGGGAAGCAGAAAGGCGGGTCTTCCGCTCATTAGTCCAATCAGAATCCAATATGCCGGCAGAAAGGCGGGTCTTCCGCTCATTAGTCCAATCAGAATTTAATATGCCGCATTCGCGTGTCGTGATTGGTCGGATTCCGTAGAACTTCCTTCCAGTCTGAAGGTTTTTTTTCCCAACTTCCTTGTGCATGTTCTGGGGGTGTAACGTACAGACTGTATATAGCTGCATTCGCCGGATGTAGATGATACAGTCTGTTTTAAGAGACTAATGGATGGGTGTCCTGTATTATTGAGCCATGTCATCGCTGTCGGACGGAAACCTTGTATCTCCAAAATGGCAACTTTTCAGGAAATTAAATAAATAAACGGTGTGTTCTTAAAATATTGAACAGCACGTCGTCAAAGTTGGCACGTCGTCATTATAGTCAGTTTCTCGCTGGATGTGTCATTACATTATTAATATCTTACCTGAATAAGCTCAAATGGTGTTACAGGATTATCAGTCCGACTTTGAGGCACTTTCTCCGGGGCGAGCAGCCTCACGTAGCCGCACGCCTTCTGGAGCGCACAGGCACGCGCGGAGGCTCCTGCGGCAGTGACCGCGCGCCCGCTCCCAGGCCAACTTAGAGCCACCATCTCGGGGGCACAGAGCCTGTCACTAACGCTAACATTACTCTCGTGCGGGCGCATGGAGTTATGAGACTTTTTTTTTAATGCTTTTCCACTCGTTAACTTTTGTAAAACCTATAGACAGACGTGAAGGGTGACCAATGGCATTGATGTATGACAAAAAATACAAATGTGAAAAAATTTATATACGAGGTTCCGCGCCCGACAGCGACGATATGTGGATCTGAACGCACCGCAGCGGGACCAAGCTTCCAACTAAAAAAACAACAACATCCACACACTTCTTTACAGTCTGACGTGTGCTGCAGTCCAACAGCAATAATTACATGGGGCCCTATCTTCACAAAAGCAGTAATTTAGCGTTTGCGCTCGTTTAACGCCGTGCGAAATTCAAATTGGGGGCGGGCACAAGCGCATGCCTGTTATAATTGTACTGGGCATAGGCGTGCCACATGCCAAAGCAGGCGTAAAATGTGGGGATAGATGGCATTATCCTATCGTCAGCAGCGCGCAATTACTTTGCCCTAAGAGCTTTGAGCTCTTAGCGCTAAATACCTTGCTGCGCTGGAGTGCACCATAATCTTCGTGCTGGGCAGCGCAGTGCAAAGTAAAATTCCTTTTGGATATGTTATTACGCACAGCCTTGCCACGCCAGGACATCAAATTCTGCTGCTAAACGTGGGTATTAGCAGGTAATTCAGTGAGGCAATCAACTATAACTCGCTGAGAAACCTTTGATCACATTGCAAAGAAGGAAATTAATTGAGAAAACCTGTTGGACATAGGCTATTCACCTTCACCTATCCCATAACCTGGAGGGTCGTTGGCACCACAGACGATCTGTCAATAAGCTCTCCATCTCTCTCTGTTCTCGGCACGAGTGAGTCCACTCTATTACGCATGGAGAGAATTACAGCATATTGCATGCAAACAGCGATCGTGAGACGGGAATCTGATTGGTTTTGATTGACGTAATGCCCAGCATTGCCTGGCCACGCCTGTGAATAATTCTGGTACTTAAGACCACCCAAATCCTTAAACCTAGAAATCAGGGAGGTCACGTCTACCCGGACAATTATATCACTTTTAAAGTTACATTTCTGTATAAATCATTACAATATGCTCCCGTGAGGTGGGGATGCTGCCGGGCGGGGGTGCAAAACTCGGCATAACACCTGGACAACTGCGCATAGCAGACCGGTATCTTCCCTGCCTTAAGGCAGGCGCAAACAGGTGCGCAACCGCAAATCGGGGATATCGCCTGTACGGAGATAGGGGCCCATGGTGTTTTAGATTGAACCTATCGCTGCGACCCAAAGGGGGTTTTATGGTGTATGTGGCTCTTAAATTAACGTCCCTATTCCCTCCAGTTGTAACTTGGTTTAATGACACACGAACATGTATGAGCTCGATTTCTGTGAATCTCATGACGCCGATATGGAATTACTTTGAATTATTCCTCTGGCATATTAAAGAGATGAAATGGCCTCGAGTGCGTCCTTTCCCCCTTAATAGGCTGGAAATGTAATTATATGTAATCACATTTCGCTCATTATGCTTTTCCATTACAGGATCGTGTTGTTTCTCATTTCACTGCTAAATTAACCTTTTGATGGCGCTACTGTCAACGTCCTATCGCCTGGGAGCTTTTACACTCAAACTAGGCGGCTGTCTTTCGTCTCATTTTGGGCACTCAGCACAATGTCATTTCATTACATTAGCCATGCCAGACATGTCCCTCTCATCCTCTGTTTCATGTTTTATCGGCAAAATTAGCGAGGGCTTCACACTCGCTTTGTGTGTAGTAGGGTACGTCTGAGCTCAAGATTTTTTTTTTAGATTGCTCTTATTGCGGATTAAACCGCTCCTCCGTTATATCAAAGAGCTATAATATACAGTACATTTGATGGTGAGACGATCACACGGCTAATATCTGTTGCATTCAAACCCACAACATCGCAGGCATGTACAGTAGCATACGTCTCCTTCGTTTCATTCCGCCAGCTCGCTCCAGTGAGCTGCGGAATTAAACATGCCGCCCTTTTGCCGCCGAAAAGTCACGTTTTATCAGCCAGCGCTGCAAATGTACGGGAATGAGTCATGTGTGGAGAGAGAGAGACATATCAGACATAGTGAAACACTAACACACTGCATAGGCTCTTGACACAGGGCACAAGGAACCATATAACCAAGGTCCCTATCATATTGCACACAGCCCTACAATGAGATGGGCTCCCCAGAGAAATCTACTGCAGAGATGATGGATGGTTACTATAGCTGACCACAGAGTCTCTATCTCTCTATATATATATATGTATATGTATGTATGTATATATATATATATATATATATATATATAAAATGAATGATGACTGAATTAATGAATATATATAATGGATGCGCAAATCGGAAAAAAAACGTTAATATCTTAAAAACTATACATGCTTATATACATCGCTTATATCTTTTACATTCTGAGTGAGAGCAAAAGTAGCTCAAGAGTTTGATATATTATGCATGTCGTGTTAAAGTTGTGTGAACTGTCACAGTTTTTGAAATGCACACCGCACAGCCGGGGCTAGAGTGAGCACTCAAAGCTGGCTCCATAGGGTCCCATTGCCGTTGCCCCCCGGTTTGTTTACCAAAATGCTGCTCGGCTGATCCCTCGATAGGCTCTCTATTCATAGCTTTCAAGGGGCGTTACGTGCTGCCGGGAACGCCCACCTGACGGTCAAAAAAAAAACGTGTTCATTCCGCTGCCAGCCGAGTCGACTAATTTCTCACGCTGTGTTTGTTCAGCCGTTTGTACACACGTCTTTGCGGCCAACATTTCATCAAAGGTAAGCTCAAGTAACGTTACAATAATGATTAAAATACCCCGTTAACGTTACCTGAGCTTTACCTTTGATGAAATGTTGGCCGCAAAAACGTGTGTACTTTGATGGTAGAAAAAAAGCCATTTGCCCTCCCCAGCGACTGAACCACGTCTAATCGCACAAATCCACAACCTCCTCCTGTCTGAGTTTTCTTTCTCCGACGGGATTCTGTAAAAGCACAAGCCAGGCGTGTCTCCTCGTCGGTTAGTGCAACCGATAGCACAACAGGTAATCGGCATTTTGGCTGAGCAAACACAGCGTGAGAAACTCGTCGACTCGGCGGGCAGCGGAATGAACAAGATTTTTTTTTGACCGTCAGGTGGGCATTCCCGGCAGCACGTAATGCCCCTTGAAAGCTATGAATAGGCTGTACCAAATGTGCACTGCGCAAAAACACTTTCCAAGGACGCAGTCAATTCACGCTAATTGAAATAGCCTTTTTTAATACCTTATTATAGGCCATTTACTTCATTATTGTTTCATCATTTAATTTCTTTTTTTTGTTCCATTTTGTTGCTCAAATTTGGCAATATGCCTGTATTGAAGTAATAGGTGGTTCCCAAACTGGGGAACGTGTACCCCTAGGGGTATGTGGAGGTACTACAGGGGGCAGAAAGAGGAAAATGTCTAAATCATGCAAATAAATGAAACGTTAAACTCTTTTCACTCCATTTCTTATTTTGTAATGTCATATTCTTCAGGTTTTATCATTCAGTAGAACAAATATATATAATTTAGATAGGTAGTCTCAACGCCAGACCCATGAGAGTTCGCAGCGCAGCAATTCAACGTAGTCTAGGGAGAGACATAGATAGGTGGCTTTGTCTACCAAGGACTGAAAGGATGTTAATCGCTTTTTGGGGTCATTGCTGTAGCTTGCCTTGGCCCTTGAGTTTTGAACAGCAGCGCATTGGAGGAATGGAACGCACCACAGTGAACACAATCACGCACATCATGATGGCAGGGACCAGAGAAATAAGGCCCAGTTTGAAAATATAGATAATCCTTTAAAGACAATATCAAACTGTAACAAGTTTACTACGCTGTCATTTGTCTTTATGTGCAGCTTGATTGTCTTGCGGTGAGGAAGCTGTATGTACAATAACTACTGACTAATCAGATTGCTGCCTTCTCTCTCTCTTTAGTGTTGCTGTACAGTATGGATGCAATACTTCAAAGGAGATGACTGTAGCAGACAGGGCAAGAGATACAAATGGGTATTAATTACAGAGCTGGCAATATTTCTCTTCACTGGTTCATGAGCAAAATGTTCTGGGTGTCGTCGGCGTACGTTGGAATCGCCCACAAAAGCGCAAGGCCACGACCAGCAGCCGTGCATCGCCGGCTAATATAAATGCAAGCTAGACAGGAGTGTGTGCAACGAGCAGAACCGCCCCAATTAACAACCAGAGTGATTACAGAAGGTGGCACCTGCTGCTTCCTGTGTGTCTATGTGTATGTCTGTATGTATGTATGTATGTATATATGTATGTGTGTATGTATATATGTATGTGTGTATGTATGTATGTATGTATGTATGTATGTATGTATGTATGTATGTATGTATATATGTATGTGTGTATGTATATATGTATGTGTGTATGTATATATGTATGTGTGTATGTATGTATGTATGTATGTATGTATGTATGTATGTATGTATGTATGTGTGTTCTGAGTCTTTTCTGAGTGTTCTTAATCTGATAAAATGACGATACTTAGGAGCCTTTTCGTAGATGCTTATGAAATCACGCACACATGCGCACAAGCTACACCTGAATGTGAGCCAGTCGTGACTCTGATTTTATGGAGCCTCCCTTTCAATTATTTGGATACAGGCTGTGGTTTTATGGGTATAAAAGCGGCCAACCTGTCTTGTTGCTCCGCAGCAGGCTAGTCAGACAGAACGTTAGACAGACTTGCCTGACATCTCCCACACATACCAGGCACACCATGCACGCGCACGCACACACGCACGCACACACGCGTGCGTGCACACACACACACACACACACACACACACACACACACACACACACACACACACACACACACACACGCAGTGGCAGGTGATGAATGAGACGTGATAGTTCAAAAGTTAGTGAATTGGGAGTGTGGCCAGAACTTTGCCAATTTAAATCCCTGGACCTGCTGGAGAAATGTCAGTAAGGGATTTTTTTTTAAAGGAAGACAATATTATTATGATTATGATTATGATTATTATTATGATTATGATTATGATTATGATTATTATTATTATTATTTAATTATTATTATTATTGGCAGAATTTGCCACATTGATAATCTATCAATGTGGCAATTCTGGCAAAGTACGAATGTTGCCTTTGCACCAAGAACACGGTCGGCAGGACAATGTTCAGAGAGATAGAGAAAAATTTGATTTTCAGACCACGAGCTCCAAGTCCTGACAGACGAGGTGCAGACAGAGCCATTCCTCCAAACTTCAGGGCAAGACATTTAACCAGTCTGATGCCAGTCTGTCCGTGCTGTTGGGGTCACCTTCAGACAGCAAAAGAAGTGCATGATATATGAAGAACAAAGCAGAAGATAAACAGGCGGAGGTCCACCTCAAGAACAGCCTTTAAACACTGAATGAATTGTGGAAAGCCAAGTCTCAAGTTGACCTGGAGGAGGGGATTGACCCAAGCACGTGTCTTTTACAGGACTCTGAAGGTATATTTATTATTATTATTGACATGTTTATTATTATCATTATTATTAGATCATACAGTAGGCTATGTTCCAAGAATGCCTTTTTCTGTAGCCCATGCAACATATGCCATTCGTTTAACTGATTACTTTATATAATTTAAATGCGGCACAACCTTTTCGATCAACCGATGCCTGACCCGTCCTGTGTGGAGACTGTGGTCACCCCCCCCCCCCCCCGCCCCCCAATCCAACCACCCACCTTGGTTAATCCACAGCATTAACCCTAGAACACTAACGTTGGGTGATTTTCACCCGGACAAATTCATTCACGTGATTTTCATTGTCTTGCTGCTGTCTGAGGTGGGCGGGTCCTTAGGTACCTTCAGGATGCTCACTGACGTCATTGAATGTAGGTTTGTTTCCCTGCTCCCATTCATGGTTTTTTCTACCGGCTACGTGTTCGGGTGATTTTCACCCGACGTTAGTGATAGAGGGTAAAATATCTTCGCGTTAGGGTTAATGGTATTGTGGTGACTTTTTTTTTTTTTTCACCACACAAGTCCCATGAATGGGTGGACCGAAGGAGAAGTTGGGAGCTCCTGTTTTTTTTTTTTGGGGGGGGGGGGGGATTTTTTTATAACGATTACCTCATTTTTCCCGAATTTGACATATTTTTTATATTGTCCCCCATAATAAAATTTTTTGTGTTTTTTGTGATATTTCACATTTAAAAACAAAAGAAGAGTACCTCAATTTGCCATGTATTGTTGTACTTTAAGATATTTTGATGAGAAGTATGTTTTATGGGGTATATTGCATCGGGTGAAATACACCCGACGTTAGTGATGGTGTGACTTTAAATCACGTTAGTGTTCTAGGGTTAAGAGCTATGCGTCAAGAGTTTAGGCCAACAGCCAGTATAGCTCACATCAGCTTGTCAGTGCTCATGGCAGGCCTGAACCGCAACATCTCCGGCTTGAGATCCGAAACGCCGGCCAGCCACAGCAGCAGCATGAGGAGGGTCACGGGGTAGCATCGCTGCTGCACTTGAGGCCAAAGCGGTTGTGATGAGGGGTGAGAGTCAGCCTGAGCCAGATGTCTTGTCAGGAGAGGCTTGCCAGAGTGCCACTCCTCTCCACAACACTCGAAGGCAATTAAGAGAGAGGAAAGGGAAAAACGCAAGCCGGAGGGAGGGAAGACATGTTTGTTTATATATAACTTTATTTTTTAGTTCATTCTCCTCATGCATTTTCAAAAATGGTATGGTAGGGGAGCTCTATTCATTTATTTTTCACGACACAATTGCATCCTGTCACTGCATCCCAAAATAAACGTGTTTGAGCGGAGCTGTCCATGGTGCTGAATCTTTAGGCAGAGTGAGAAATTGAGTTGTGTTGTTTGGTTGCACTGATTTATTTGTGTGAAGCAATTTGTGTTATATAGTAGTAGTAGTACTAGTAGCAGCAGAAGAAGAAGCAATAATAATAATACTAATAATGTTACAATATAATTTACAAAGTACTTACAGATCATTTTATATTTTATGTCACACAAAGGTGGATTTTTCAATCATAGCGAATTCATATCATTCCTCTGCTCTCAGGACAGACGTTATTGGTCAGGTCGCTGAGATCTGCACCCTGTGGGCAATATGAATTAAACAAATGAGAGATCAGCCTCAGCTCACGTGCTTAGTAAATGTTTAATAAACCACAAATGCGCTACATAGACTCATTAACCTGGCGCCCAAAGGAGGCGGAGACAGTATAATTCACACAGCTCGGAGGCTGCTGCAATGCTGACAGACCACAGACAAACTACAGGCACATTGTGTGAGTAAGCCATTATTATTTGATAATTATTCCACATGATCCAATTAATTTAGACTATGTTTAACACGTTTAAGGCTTTATTTAAGGGTGGTCTTCCTTCTGCCTCGGTAGAGGGAGGGAGGGGGGTTGGCGCCCTAGCACCCCTCTAGTGACCAGACGCTACTGTGTTGGATTGCGCACCGGGGCAAAAAGTAGCTGTCATGCACCGACACTAGGGAATTTGCCAACCACATTTGTGTGATGGTGTCATATTGCCGTTGCAAACTGGACGTTGATTCAATATGTGTGCTTCCTATTTCTAAAAAACATTTTCCTTGTCCCCATATGGTGGTATGCCGGACGTGTGTGTTCAGTCAATACTGCCCACAACATTGGGGAAGATGGCAACATTAAATAATTATTTGTTTTGTACCCTCAATCCCCCCCTCTGTTTTGCGGAAATCCGGAGTATCACGCCGCCTGATGAGCAATGGTTCGTACAACATCCCACATGGCCCTGCTGATGGATGGCTGTGATAGGCCAGAAGCACCTGTGATAAAGACACTGCAGAGTGCGTCATCATTCAGAAACCATGCCCAAGACGGGGGGAAACAAACCCCCCCCCCCCCCCCCCCCCCCAAATCCTGGCGTTCTCCTATGTCACGTGTTGCACACAAAGATCATATAATGTATACGGAAGACAAATACTCCAACTTACTTGCTTGACAGCTAGATCCACATTTTTCTTCTCGCCAATTCTCAATGGCTTCCTTGTTTTGCTCGGGAGTACAACTTTATGCAACTTTATGCAATTTTTTTTACATGTGTTGTCTGCGCAACCCACCGCACAACAGCTTTTATAGCTGTGTTTAATTCAAGGAAAATGACGCTGGTGTATGGAAGTGAATGGAGAGCTTGCCCCCGTGATGGGCGTGGCCTAATTCACACAGTGTCTCTATGCAATTAGCACAGGATCACCAAGACATTATTTGCATGCGGCAGCGCAGTTATCAGTTATTCAGCAGCGCGTCTATATGCCGACAACCCGCAATGCTGATAGCCCGCTAATCCGATGCCTTTAGTGTGATGCGTTTCGTGCACCCTCACCCTAACCCCTAACATCTAACCCTAACCATAACCCCTAACCCTAACTATAAAACCCTAACCCCTAACATCTAACCCTAACCCCTAACCCCTACCGGGCTATCGGCATTCTGGGTTGTCGGCATAGTGAGCGGATCCCTGCATTCCACCCTTTGCAAGTACTTTGCGAATCACATGTTTTCTGTCGTTGTCTTGTTTGCGCAGGTTTAGCATCAGCAAAAGCCACACTATCCTTTTGTGAATTCGACCATCAGTGTATCTTTAAGCAACTGATCAGAATGGCCCTTGAGCAAGGCACTAGCCCCCCCCCCCAAATGCTCCAAGTGGACAACTCCAAAGTTTGGTGTGTGTGTGTTTAGTGGTCCTTGATTTGCATAATATGTAGATGCAAGCTGCTGCTCGAAATGAGAATATTTTCTTAGCCAGCTTGCCAGGATTACTTTTTTTAATAGGAGGCTATCATTTAATGTGGAAATACGTCTCAGCTTCCAACATTAAACTGCAGCATCTGCATGGTTTACCATGAGCTCTGAGAAAAGGAAGTCGAATCAGAATGATCTGTGGGAGAACATAAGAGATGCCTGCTGTTATCAGAGAGGAGCCCTTTCAATTAGAATCCTCCTCTGAAAAATGCACACATCAGCAGGTGCCGGAAACAGGCCGGAACTAAATCGAAGGAAATAATTAAATAAGCACATAAGAGTTTGGGAGGAGATGATGTGACAGGAGGGAAACAATTGCATTTCAAAGCATTCCCCTTGTCACTCTCTCGATCGCTCTCTCACACTCACACACACAAACACACACACACACAAACACACACACACACACACACACACAAACACTATGAAGTTCCATACGTCTCAATAAACATGCGCAGCTACGACTGAACGTGTCACACAATGCATGCTTTGACACCTGAGTAGCAGACTTAACATAGTCAATTTCGTTACGCGTTCACACACACACGCGTTCGCAGTTTTTGACACTACGCGACCGGATCTGAAGTACCAAACGACTCAATAAACATGCGCAGCTACGACTGAACGTGTCACACAACGCTTGACGTGTCATGTAGTTTCCCCATTGACTTGTAATGGTCACGCGTGTACGCGTGCGCTTACACGCTCTGACTGCGCACCCCGCGTACATTTACGCGTAAAATTACGCGTACATTTACGCGTAAAATTACGCGTTCATGTTGTGCGCGATGCAGAAACACTTCCGGTTGCGTAACACTCAAAACTGTGAATGGGTGTGTGTGTGAACGCGTAACGAAATTGGTTCTATTATCTTCATGCGTGCGTTTACGCGCTCTGGCTGCGCACCCCGCGTACATCATTACGCGTAAATGTACGCGTAACGACATTTAAAGAATCAAATTGTATAATTATCAGCATTATTATAGCAGAAGAAACGCCCTCTTACCTGACTCTCTTAAAACTTGTGGAATCCTGTATCGGGCATTCAACTCGCCTTATTTCTGCATTCTGAAGGTTTCGGTGGGATCAGATGGATTAACCTTAATTTATCGGAATCTGACTTCCTTAAAAAATGTTAGCAGTTATCGTTTTACAAGACCAGATGTTACGCCCAAGTCTTACAGCCCGAACACACAATACATCAATCCTACGCTGAAGCAACGCTGAAGCAGCGCAGCGCGCAGGCAGTTTACTGTCATTTCACCGTCCTTGTTAACTGGCGAGAGCGATCACACCAGCTGCAGCGCTTTGCCACGCTGAAGCTACGCTGCATGTGTGTGCTGCAGCGATAGTTTCAGCTTCTGGTCTATTTTTCAAGCGTGCAGCGCGCTGCACTCACTGTGTGAGCGGAGGGCAGGGCAGCGCCGAGCAAAACAGAGCAAGGCGTGGACAAAACAGAGTGTTTCTGGTGTGAATGACAAGGCTCCTGCTCAAAGCTTCCATGTAGCACTGCTTCTGCGCTGCTTCTGAGATGCCTATGGTGTGAACCAAACTTTAGTGCAAGGGCAAATCTTTGCTAGTTTCTAGCACTCAAAATCAATTTTTTTTTATTTATTTTAATGGCCAGTGGGTCAGTACATCAAAGGACGTCTTTCAGTGACCCAGTAGTAATTAAAAGAAAAATGGGAGATTTTGAGTGCTAGGAACTAGCCAGATTTGCTCTTGCATTAAGACTTGGGCGTAAGATACAGTATGGCCCAAAGTTGGATGAAAACCGGCCAGTTGTTTGGGACCTGACACACGACGCATGTGCACTGGCACTGCCATCATTTCATCTACGGACATTTTAGCACTCCGTGATTTTGACAGCAACGAGAGTCAAGAGGGCAGATGTGACACATTGCTCAAATTGCCAACATTTTGAAAAAAGGGTACAATCAGCAGAAACTTTGAACATGCACTAGCCCCAGAACTTCTAAATTAGTTTTTACAGCATCACCAAATAACGCCAGTGCGCACGTGGCGCGCACACACAAACGTGCGCGCACACACACACACACACACACACACACACACACACACAGAAACGCACGCACGCACGCACACACACACACACACACACACACACACACACACACACAGTGAAGACTTCCTAGCGTCTACACTCCATCTGACATATGGTTTACTATTGACACTCAAAAAAGATTAATATCAAAGTGATGTATGTGACAGCATAAAATATACCTGCTGTTGTTACAGACAAATGCTTGCAATTATAATCCCCTGGCGAAAATATTGCAGACATCATGATGATGGGAATAAATAGTTTGGAGATGGGACAGAAGATGTGACAGGAGGCATAAGATTTATTATTTCAAAGGGATCTCTCTCTCTCTCTCTCTCTCTCTCTCTCTCTCTCTCTCTCTCTCTCTCTCTCTCTCTCTCTCTCTCTCTCTCTCTCTCTCTCTCTCTCTCGACACTAACTTTCTAGGACTAATGAGCCTGAAAATACACAGCTTTACCTTTAATCGGAAAGCTATAGCTGCTTAGAGAGAGAGACAGAGACAGACAGAGAGAGAGAGAGAGAGAGAGAGAGAGAGAGAGAGAGAGAGAGAGATGAATTCTCATGATCATCCATGAAGTCTTGAAAGCTGAAATGGACTGGCTTGAAAGCTGAGATGGACTGGCTTGATCAAGCTGAAATGAACTGGCTTGGTCAAGCTGAAATGGACTGGCTTGAAAGATAAAATGGACTGGCTTGAAATCTGAGATAGACTGGCTTGAAAGCTGAGATGGACTGCCTTGGTCAAGCTGAAATAGACTGCCTTGGTCAAGCTGAAATGGACTGGCTTGAAAGCTGAAATGGACTGGCTTGAAAGCTGAATGGACTGGCTTAAAAGCTGAAATGGACTGGCTTGATCAAGCTGGATTGGACTGGCTTGAAAGCTGAAATGAACTGGCTTGAAAGCTGAAATGGACTGGCTTGAACGCCGAGATGGACTGGCTTGAAAGCTGAAATGAACTGGCTTGAAAGCTGAAATGGACTGGCTTGAAAGCTGAGATGGGCTGGCTTCATCAAGTTGAAGTGGACTGGCTTGGAAGCTGAAATGGACTGGCTTGATCAAGCTGAAATGGACTGGCTTGAAAGCTGGAATGGACTGGCTTGAAAGCTGAGATGGGCTGGCATGAACTCACCCCAATCAGAGTTATATCTCGCAGCATTCCCTTTAAGAGCAGCTGTGATTGGAACTTGACGCATTTCTATTTTAACGGCGGATCATCCGCTTTGGTCTGGACTAATTGCTTGCAGCCAAGCAAAGAACAGACCACATCAACTTACTGTAATACAGTAGAACTTACTGTAATACAGTAGAACGATATGGAAATAAACCACAGACCACATCAACTTACTGTGAAACAGTAGAACTATATGGAAATAAACCACAGACTGCGTCAAAACTTCATCTTTGGGAGAAAGAGAGAGAGAGTTTGTGTCACTTACATGTAATCAAAGTTTTTCAATGAATAACAGTTGATTGCTGCTTCACTGAATACTGTTCCGCAATTCTAGCAGCAGGATTTGATGTCCTGGGACGGGTTGTATTTGCTTCACATATATCATTCAAACAACAGTGGATCGGTTCGTCAATTTTTCACTTTGAGCTTGGTCTAAAATGTAATGTCAGTGCTCAGCTCTCAGCATCGCTTTCACATATAAGCGAGAAACAGCTGAGGAGGATAGTTCATGAAAGGGGGGGTTCCCAACGGAAAAGCTACTCGCTTTATATACTGTGTGTTTACACTGTTGACTTTTAATGTGCTACATAATAATAAAACAAATAAAACAAGCTTGTTCTGTCCGTGGCAGCAACGATAGTGTGATGCTCAGAGCGTCGTACCTCAGACCCTGAGGCTGATCCAGATTAGCCCACCTACTAAGAATGCCCCCCCCCCCCTCCCCTTCCCCCCAGGATACCAGGATGGTTCGCTCCACCGTCACCTTACTCCGAGGCTAACCCAATTTCAGCTGGAGGGGCACCCGGGTGGCCACCACCCGCCTCTATCTGCCTTCCCCATGATGGAAACCAGTGGGAGGAGTTTTGAGAGCCGGGTCCTTCGGGTGGCTTGTCGTCATTCATGACCGAAGCGTGGAATGCAATTTGGCAGAGTGATTGATTAGCTGAGCAGAAGAGGAGGGAGGGCGAGTGAGTAAGATACATAGAAGGAGAAACAGAGAGAGAGAGAGATAGGGGAAGACGATGCTTACAGTAATGTAATATCATGATAAAGAGCTTGGCCCCTGGACTCGGGCTGACCCATAATCTGATAGATGCATGTGATATCATCAATCACAACAGTAAGGGAGAGAGACAGTGTGATACTGCCTGGTGTCAGTAAGAGAGAGAGAGACAATATGAAACTGTCTGGTGTCAGTAAGACAGAGAGAGAGATGATATGATACTGTCTGGTGTCAGTAAGAGAGAGAGATGATATGATACTGTCTGGTGTCAGTAAGACAGAGAGAGAGAGAGACGATATGATACTGTCTGGTGTCAGTAAGAGAGAGAGAGAGAGACAATATGATACTGTCTGGTGTCAGTAAGAGAGAGAGAGAGAGAGACGATATGATACTGTCTGGTGTCAGTAAGAGAGAGAGAGAGAGAGACGATATGATACTGTCTGGTGTCAGTAAGACAGAGAGAGAGAGAGACGATATGATACTGTCTGGTGTCAGTAAGACAGAGAGAGAGAGAGACGATATGATACTGTCTGGTGTCAGTAAGAGAGAGAGAGAGAGACAATATGATACTGTCTGGTGTCAGTAAGAGAGAGAGAGAGAGAGACAATATGATACTGTCTGGTGTCAGTAAGACAGAGAGAGAGAGAGACAATATGATACTGTCTGGTGTCAGTAAGACAGAGAGAGAGAGAGACGATATGATACTGTCTGGTGTCAGTAAGAGAGAGAGAGACAATATGATACTGTCTGGTGTCAGTAAGAGAGAGAGAGACAATATGATACTGTCTGGTGTCAGTAAGAGAGAGAGAGACAATATGATACTGTCTGGTGTCAGTAAGAGAGAGAGAGACAATATGATACTGTCTGGTGTCAGTAAGAGAGAGAGAGACAATATGATACTGTCTGGTGTCAGTAAGAGAGAGAGAGAGAGAATATGATACTGTCTGGTGTCAGTAAGAGAGAGAGAGAGAGAATATGATACTGTCTGGTGTCAGTAAGAGAGAGAGAGAGAGAATATGATACTGTCTGGTGTCAGTAAGAGAGAGAGAGACAATATGATACTGTCTGGTGTCAGTAAGAGAGAGAGAGAGAGAATATGATACTGTCTGGTGTCAGTAAGAGAGAGAGAGAGAATATGATACTGTCTGGTGTCAGTAAGACAGAGAGAGAGAGACAATATGATACTGTATGGTGTCAGTAAGACAGAGAGAGAGAGACAATATGATACTGTATGGTGTCAGTAAGAGAGAGAGACAATATGATACTGTCTGGTCTGGTGTCAGTAAGACAGAGAGAGAGACGATATGATACTGTCTGGTGTCAGTAAGACAGAGAGAGAGACGATATGATACTGTCTGGTGTCAGTAAGAGAGAGAGAGAGAGACAATATGATACTGTCTGGTGTCAGTAAGACAGAGAGAGAGAGACAATATGATACTGTCTGGTGTCAGTAAGAGAGAGAGAGAGAGACAATATGATACTGTCTGGTGTCAGTAAGACAGAGAGAGAGAGACAATATGATACTGTCTGGTGTCAGTAAGAGAGAGAGAGAGAGACAATATAATACTGTCTGGTGTCAGTAAGAGAGAGAGAGAGACAATATGATACTGTCTGGTGTCAGTAAGAGAGAGAGAGAGACAATATGATACTGTCTGGTGTCAGTAAGACAGAGAGAGAGACAATATGATACTGTCTGGTGTCAGTAAGACAGAGAGAGAGAGACAATATGATACTGTCTGGTGTCAGTAAGAGAGAGAGAGAGACAATATGATACTGTCTGGTGTCAGTAAGACAGAGAGAGAGACAATATGATACTGTCTGGTGTCAGTAAGAGAGAGAGAGAGACGATATGATACTGTCTGGTGTCAGTAAGAGAGAGAGAGAGACGATATGATACTGTCTGGTGTCAGTAAGAGAGAGAGAGAGACGATATGATACTGTCTGGTGTCAGTAAGAGAGAGAGAGAGACGATATGATACTGTCTGGTGTCAGTAAGAGAGAGAGAGAGACAATATGATACTGTCTGGTGTCAGTAAGAGAGAGAGAGAGACAATATGATACTGTCTGGTGTCAGTAAGAGAGAGAGAGAGACGATATGATACTGTCTGGTGTCAGTAAGAGAGAGAGAGAGACAATATGATACTGTCTGGTGTCAGTAAGAGAGAGAGAGACAATATGATACTGTCTGGTGTCAGTAAGAGAGAGAGAGACAATATGATACTGTCTGGTGTCAGTAAGAGAGAGAGAGAGAGACAATATGATACTGTCTGGTGTCAGTAAGACAGAGAGAGAGACAATATGATACTGTCTGGTGTCAGTAAGAGAGAAAGAGAGACGATATGATACTGTCTGGTGTCAGTAAGAGAGAGAGAGAGACGATATGATACTGTCTGGTGTCAGTAAGAGAGAGAGAGAGACAATATGATACTGTCTGGTGTCAGTAAGAGAGAGAGAGAGACAATATGATACTGTCTGGTGTCAGTAAGAGAGAGAGAGAGACGATATGATACTGTCTGGTGTCAGTAAGAGAGAGAGAGAGACAATATGATACTGTCTGGTGTCAGTAAGAGAGAGAGAGACAATAGGATACTGTCTGGTGTCAGTAAGAGAGAGAGAGACAATATGATACTGTCTGGTGTCAGTAAGAGAGAGAGAGAGACAATATGATACTGTCTGGTGTCAGTAAGACAGAGAGAGAGACAATATGATACTGTCTGGTGTCAGTAAGACAGAGAGAGAGAGACAATATGATACTGTCTGGTGTCAGTAAGAGAGAGAGAGAGACAATATGATACTGTCTGGTGTCAGTAAGACAGAGAGAGAGACAATATGATACTGTCTGGTGTCAGTAAGAGAGAGAGAGAGACGATATGATACTGTCTGGTGTCAGTAAGAGAGAGAGAGAGACGATATGATACTGTCTGGTGTCAGTAAGAGAGAGAGAGAGACGATATGATACTGTCTGGTGTCAGTAAGAGAGAGAGAGAGACGATATGATACTGTCTGGTGTCAGTAAGAGAGAGAGAGAGACAATATGATACTGTCTGGTGTCAGTAAGAGAGAGAGAGAGACAATATGATACTGTCTGGTGTCAGTAAGAGAGAGAGAGAGACGATATGATACTGTCTGGTGTCAGTAAGAGAGAGAGAGAGACAATATGATACTGTCTGGTGTCAGTAAGAGAGAGAGAGACAATATGATACTGTCTGGTGTCAGTAAGAGAGAGAGAGACAATATGATACTGTCTGGTGTCAGTAAGAGAGAGAGAGAGAGACAATATGATACTGTCTGGTGTCAGTAAGACAGAGAGAGAGACAATATGATACTGTCTGGTGTCAGTAAGAGAGAAAGAGAGACGATATGATACTGTCTGGTGTCAGTAAGAGAGAGAGAGAGACGATATGATACTGTCTGGTGTCAGTAAGAGAGAGAGAGAGACAATATGATACTGTCTGGTGTCAGTAAGAGAGAGAGAGAGACAATATGATACTGTCTGGTGTCAGTAAGAGAGAGAGAGAGACGATATGATACTGTCTGGTGTCAGTAAGAGAGAGAGAGAGACAATATGATACTGTCTGGTGTCAGTAAGAGAGAGAGAGACAATAGGATACTGTCTGGTGTCAGTAAGAGAGAGAGAGACAATATGATACTGTCTGGTGTCAGTAAGAGAGAGAGAGACAATATGATACTGTCTGGTGTCAGTAAGACAGAGAGAGAGAGACAATATGATACTGTCTGGTGTCAGTAAGACAGAGAGAGAGACAATATGATACTGTCTGGTGTCAGTAAGAGAGAGAGAGAGAGACAATATGATACTGTCTGGTGTCAGTAAGAGAGAGAGAGAGAGAATATGATACTGTCTGGTGTCAGTAAGAGAGAGAGAGAGACAATATGATACTGTCTGGTGTCAGTAAGAGAGAGAGAGAGAGAATATGATACTGTCTGGTGTCAGTAAGAGAGAGAGACAATATAATACTGTCTGGTGTCAGTAAGAGAGAGAGAGAGAGAATATGATACTGTCTGGTGTCAGTAAGAGAGAGAGACAATATAATACTGTCTGGTGTCAGTAAGAGAGAGAGATGATAATGATACTGTCTGAGAGACCAACAGAGACCAGTTACCAGTCCATCACCTGGTTCAGTAGAGCTGCTCAGAGACCAACAGAGACCAGTTACCAGCCCATCACCTGGTTTAGTAGAGCTGCTCAGAGACCAGTTACCAGCCCATCACCTGGTTCAGTAGAGCTGCTCAGAGACCAGTTACCAGCCCATCACCTGGTTCAGTAGAGCTGCTCAGAGACCAGTTACCAGCCCATCACCTGGTTCAGTAGAGCTGCTCAGAGACCAGTTACCAGCCCGTTCTTGTTCCCAACATGTCATGTGAACTATTTTGTCAAGTCCCTCTGTGTCACTATAGGCAGTGGCGGCTCCAGATATTTTTGTTGAGGTATGTAGTACTGTACATTCACAAGACCAGATGGACGTGCGGTGTTCAAAAGTCAGTTTCAAGCATTATATGCCAACTCTAAATGCCTCTGTGGATTCACAAACAACAGCAAGTTCAGTGTCAACAGCGTCACAGACAACCCGGCCTACACAGAGCATAAACCAGTGGTCACTAGGGGTGCACCGATCACGTTTTTTGCCACCGATCACCGATTGCCGATCACCTATGAGAAATATCTGCCCAACCGATCATCGACCGATCACCGATTACCGATTACTGATCACAGATATATATATATATATTTTTATTTATTTATTTTGTAAGCAGCTATAGCAGTCTATTAGAGAACAGTTTCCATTTTACATATAGGCCTACATTTCATCCATCAAATTGAAAGTGCAGCACATTTTCTCTTTTTTCTACATCAATATTTTATATTTTGTAGGCTAAAGGAAACCGCCAACATGATTTTTTGTGTGTGAGATAATTGGAGCACAAGACTGTGTTGAACTAAATGGCTAGTAGTAGTCCAGTTCCCTCAGTTCAGTTTATAAAAGAACAAAAATAACTCCACTTCGGGATTTCCATGTTACCAGTTCAATGCAGTTCAGTTCACTCAACAAAAATACTCAATTTTCCGGGATTTCCCTGTTACACAAGAAAAACAACTTCGACCCAAGTTAACTATTTTATCGATTAAGCTAAAGTGGCTAAAGCTAACCGGAGCTATTAATGTTAGGAGGATACAAATATGGATCAAACACGGATTTAACAGCATGCAAATGCCTCGGTAGGCGGGAGGACTGGAGGGAAACTTCTCTCTGCTGAGTCTGCTCTAATCACCAGCTGATGTGTGTGATTCAAAGACGCAAGGGGTGTGTTGACAGTCTGGTGTGGTGTGTGGAGGTGAGTACACTGACGAAAGCAAAGCGTGTGCTTTGCAACACAATGATATAAACCTTAGAGCACAATATGAAAGTTCGATAGACATTGAAGACATGAAAATGTGCTGCCTCATGTTTCTCACGTGCAGCATGATCGGCTATGCAATCGGCGACTATAAAGAAATATCTGCAGCAGCAGATCACATATTTGAGGTCAAAATCGGCCGATACAGATTGCGTGCCGATCGATCGGTGCACCCCTAGTGGTCACCAACCCTTTTTAAGGCCAAGACCCAATGCGGCGCCATTTTAAAATGTACCGACACGGCACGGCGGAGGAACGTTGAACAGGGATACTTTTCATCCTAGATGTGATGCCAAGGGGTCCTGACGAATAGTAAACCTACTGGAGGATGCGTTAGGAATGAGAATGCATTTATACTGGGCGGCTGGCTCCCAGGCATCGCTGAGTGTGTTTACATGCACACAATAATCTGATAACTGGGAATAATCAGGTAATGGCAATAATCTGATTTACATTTCCGTGCACTTTAGTAAGGAGCAGGGACTAACCTCAAACACCGTGAGTGGATATAGTGATCGTGCCATGCACTGAATAAAACTGATGATTCACAAAAAGTGCGCGTCTAGGTTCCTCGTAATCCGATAAGGGCCGTTATACGATAAAGCATATCATATCATCGGTGTTTACATGACCACTTGAATAATCTGGTAACTCCAGAAATCAGATCATGTGAACCTGTGTGTTGCTGACAAAAAGTGTGGGTGCTCAGCAGAGATGCTCACAAGTCATTTTTTGCAAGTCCAAGTCAAGTCTCAAGTCTTTGAGGGGCAAATCCAAGTCAAGTCTCAAGTCCCTATGGATGAGCGTTCTATCATCTGCTGCATGCTATCCGGTCTGCTTAGAACACTGCATAGCTAAAACCAAGGAATTCAAAGCATGTACTGTATTATCCTCACTCCTTATCTATTAGAATACAGTAGCAGCAATGATTAGAGATGACATTAGTAGACATTGCCTTCATGATAATGCACCAAAAAAATAAAAGATGAAATCAAGAAAAAATAAAGATTGTTCACAAGTCCCAAACCTTCAAGTCCAAGTCAAGTCTCAAGTCTTTGAGGACGAGTCTCAAGTCAAGTCTCAAGTCACTGTGTGTGTGTGTGTGTGACTTAAGTGTGACTCAAGTCTCAAGTCCAAGTCCCCATCTCTGGTGCTCAGCAAATCTCCCCTGGAGGTGAATAAGGTGAATACTTATTGCGTAGTATACTTAACGCACACACTCGACACTCTGGGCTTTTAACCTAAATGTCAGGACTCAAAACGGGTCGCGTGGCGGCTACAGGCGGAGTTCCTTGCGCTGTGGCGAGAAGAACCGCTAAATGTATGTTTCATGAGGCCCGGCTCCCAGGACCAAATAATACATTTCTCATTTACTGTAGGTCATAGGCTGAATATGTTGAAAACCCACTCCAATGCGACAGCGGATAGAATATTCCATGCTCAGTGTTTTCACTCTATTCTATATGGTGAATGCTTCAGCGTGGCTGACCCCAGTGGGTGTGAAGTGGTACGGGGTTGGGGGGTGTGGGGGTTGATGCACAAAATATGTGTTTTTGTTTCAGTGTGTATATACAGCATTACAATAAAGACTTTGAACACAAGACGTCTGCAGTCCATGTTGCACTCTTCCTCAGACTGCATCCGTAGACTGCAGTCATTTTGTGTTCAAGTCTTTAGCCTAAAACTTGCTCCTCACTTGAGCTAACACAGGTTCACACAAATTACGTTTCGTAAACATCGTAAAAATCGAAATGAGCACAAAGTCTGAAAAGCAGGATTCATGTGAAATGATTGCGAAAATTACGGTGAATAAATGAATTGGACACAACCCTTTTTAAGATGTGAGTTAAGGTTAGCGTTAGAGTTAGGCAAGTAAAACATCTAACATGTCGTTAAACCTGCAATAACATGTGCTCCGTGGAAATTTCCATGAGAAGTAATGATATAAACAAATGGGGGTGGGAATCACGAAACTGAGTTGCAACCACACATGTCATCAAAATACAATATTATATTGATTATTTGAACAGCGATACGATATTTGCTGATATCACACAGTCTACCGTGATACAATTTTGATTTGATTCAATTCAATTCAGGGGCCTGCGATTGATATGAGACAATATCATGCCCATTATTTATTACGTTTATATCAACTCAAAAAAAGCAACTAGAATATGATTTGACTATTTTATTTCTGAGCCATTCCAGACATTTAAATGGAAAACAATCTATTATTTTGAATACAAATGATAAAAAATCGACCACATTTCTCATGGTTAAGTGCAAATGGGTTTTTTTGTCAGTTAACTTAATGAGCCCTTGATGACCTTTCAATTATGAGCATAAGCCATCCACATGATATATGACGATATATATCGATGTTTTCACTTTGCATCGATACAAGTTACGATATTGATGATGTATTGATATATCAAGGTATATTGATGTATCCTCCCACCCCTATAAATAGCCTTGCACAGACATGTACACTGTACACACACATGCCTCCTCCACCTGATTTGATTTGGGAAAGAGATGAAAACAACACCACAGCTGGTCAATGTGTGTGCAAGGCTATTTATAGGGGTGGGAGGATACATCAATATACCTGTACAGTACAGTACAGTACGTACTGTACAGTAGTACAGTACAGTACTGTACAGTACTGTACAGTAGTACAGTACAGTACTGTACAGTAGTACAGTAAAGTAGTACAGTACAGTACTGTACAGTACAGTACTGTACTGTACCGTACAGTAGTACAGTGTTTTATCAGTGCAGTACTGTACAGTACAGTAGAGTGCTGTACTGTACTGTACAGTATACTGTACAGTGTTTTATCAGTACAGTACAGTAGAGTACTGTACTACTGTACTGTACTGTATAGTATAGTACAGTACAGTACTGTACTGTATAGTGTAGTATAGTACAGTACAGTACACACTGACCGCAGATGCAGGTGCAGTGATGTCACCATGCACTGGTCTTCCCAGCATTGCTGAACTAATCTCTCTACTGGGAAGGCCCTTCAGTCTGTTAAGGGATTTCACTGTTATTTGTCACCACTGACAAATAACTGAGCAGACGCCAAGACTGCTGCTAACCTACAGTAATTGTCATCGTAATTCAGAAACACACTTGAGCTCCCTCCGAAACTCCCACTGTAATGGTAATTTTAATTGCTGTAATTTGAGGAAGTCCGCAAGCAGTGTTTTATCAGTAGGCTATGTCACTTACCCTACATGCCAAGCAGTGTTTTATCAGTAGGCTATGTCACTTACCCTACATGCCAAGCAGTGTTTTATCAGTAGGCTATGTCACTTACCCTACATGCCAAGCAGTGTTTTATCAGTAGGCTATGTCACTTACCCTACATGCCAAGCAGTGTTTTATCAGTAGGCTATGTTACTTACCCTACATGCCAAGCAGTGTTTTATCAGTAGGCTATGTCACATACCCTACATGCCAAGCAGTGTTTTATCAGTAGGCTATGTCACTTACCCTACATGCCAAGCAGTGTTTTATCAGTAGGCTATGCCACTTACCCTACATGCCAAGCAGTGTTTTATCAGTAGGCTATGTCACTTACCCTACATGCCAAGCAGTGTTTTATCAGTAGGCTATGTCACTTACCCTACATGCCAAGCAGTGTTTTATCAGTAGGCTATGTCACTTACCCTACATGCCAAGCAGTGTTTTATCAGTAGGCTATGTTATGTACCCTACATGCCAAGCAGTGTTTTATCAGTAGGCTATGTCACTTACCCTACATGCCAAGCAGTGTTTTATCAGTAGGCTATGTCACTTACCCTACATGCCAAGCAGTGTTTTATCAGTAGGCTATGTTACTTACCCTACATGCCAAGCAGTGTTTTATCAGTAGGCTATGTTACACCCTACATGCCAAGCAGTGTTTTATCAGTAGGCTATGTTACACCCTACATGCCAAGCAGTGTTTTATCAGTAGGCTATGTTACTTACCCTACATGCCAAGCAGTGTTTTATCAGTAGGCTATGTTACACCCTACATGCCAAGCAGTGTTTTATCAGTAGGCTATGTTACTTACCCTACATGCCAAGCAGTGTTTTATCAGTAGGCTATGTCACTTACCCTACATGCCAAGCAGTGTTTTATCAGTAGGCTATGTTACACCCTACATGCCAAGCAGTGTTTTATCAGTAGGCTATGGTACTTACCCTACATGCCAAGCAGTGTTTTATCAGTAGGCTATGTCACTTACCCTACATGCCATGATATGACCTCTGTCGTGCTTTTATTAAGGCGGCTTACTGTATAAAGGTGGCTACAGCCCCGTTGGACCGCAACACAACAGGCTCCTCCTCATCTACAGATGTGCTTCAGGGGCATCATGGTATAGTGTAGAGGTAAAAGCACACTCACCTTCCACCTCAGAGACCTTGGAGGTTCAATTCCAAACTTCTGGCTTGGTCAGACGTTCCTACAGACACAATCGGCCGTGTCTGCGGGTGGGAATCCTGTAGCGTATCCTGTATGAGTCCTGGTCGCTGTACTAGCGCCTCTTCTGGTCATTCGGGGCGCCTGTTAGCGGGGGGATGGGGGGAGGGGGGTGACTCGGGCGAACCGGGGGGACTAGCTCGATCCTCCCATATGCTACGTCCTGTCGGTGAAACTCCTCGCTGTCAGGGGAAAAGAAACGGCTGGTGACTGCACATGTATTCGGTAACATCGCATCACTAGGCTCTTCCCTAGGAGAAGAGCCTCGTTTGCATTATACTCGATTTACACCTCTCGGCTGTTTTTTATATATATATATACACAGTATATACTGTATATATATATATATTGTCACGAACCGGGTGTAGTCAGTGACAAAAGGGAGTCCACACATGAGTTTAAATACCAAAAAGTAATTTATTGTAAACTAAATAAGTCAAAACAACCCCAAAACCAACCCAAACAAAAGTATCAGTAGTGTAAAATGGTAGGAATCAGCCATGTTTGCAGTGTATGGATGAGTGAAGTATAGTGTGCGTGAGTGTATGGATGTATGAATGTAAAAGTAAAGTATAATAATGGCAGGACCCTGAGACCTGGGATCAGCAGCTCAGGTGAGGAGGAGAGAGAGAGAAATGTCAGGTAAGACATGTTAAGTAGTCTGCCTCTCTAACCAAGCCCAGGTGAGGAATATTGGGCTGACGACCTGCCCCACTCTGCCAATCACCTCCCCTGATGGGAGGTGTCAGCCACAAACAGGCAGAGGGGGAGGGCCGTCACACCCCCCTCCTAAAGAATGTGGTTCCACCACATAATCTAAGAAAAAAAGAAAAACAAATCAATTAGACTTCATATTAAAAGTTTAAGTCAATGTAATATAAACATTCAACTTGACACCAATTATTTTAGTGAACATGTTTAAATTTTGCCCCCTGCAGCTAAAAAGCTACACAACATTACACCCAATATTCTAATAAACAAAAAGTACCATAATTAACTCCCAAAAGCCAAAACGACTGCCCAGCATACATTAGCAAGATCCCCAGTAATACCTCTAGTCTCCTCCACCACACCACCCCGCTGCCCCTCTATCAGCAACCTTGGATCCTAAGGAGCAAATTAAGAGAGAAGGAAGACAGGACAGATTAGCAGAGTAGAAAAGTAGATACACTAAGAGAACAAGCAAATAGAACTAGGGCATACGCGAAAGTGCATCCGCTATCACGTTCTCTTTACCTTTGATATGACGGATATCTAAATGAAACTGCTGCAAAAATAATGCCCACCTCATGAGTCTCTGATTGGGATTTTGGAGTGACCGCAAAAATGTAAGGGGATTGTGATCTGTGTACACAACTAATGGAGTTACTCCTGACCCCAAGTACACGTCGAAATGCTGCAAACCCCATATGAGTGCTAGGGCCTCCTTCTCGATAACAGAATAATTAAGTTGGTAAGTATTAAACTTTGAGAAAAACGCAACCGGCTTTTCGACCCCCTGCTCCCCTGTCTGCAAGAGGACGGCACCTGCCCCCACATTGGAAGCATCCACCTGCAAGGTAAATGGATCATTCAACCTTGGAGCAGCCAACACTGGTGCCGAGCACAAGAGAGCCTTTACATTTGCAAACGCCTGTTGACATCTGTCAGACCAGATGTACTTGGACTCTTTTTTCAATAAAGCAGTCAACGGTTGAGAAATTTCTACAGAAGACTCGATAATATCCTACCATGCCCAAAAAGCTCAATAGCTCTTTTTTTGTGGCTGGACGTGGATATTTGAGGACTGCTTCAACCTTAGCCTGTGACATACGCACAGTACCCTGGCCGACCACTCTGCCCAAATATGTGACTGTGGCCCTCGCAAATTCACATTTTGCCAAATTAATGGTCAACCGTGCCCAGACCAGTTTGTCAAATAGTGCTTGAATACGCTGAACGTGCTCAGACCATGTATCACTGTAAATGACGACGTCATCAAGGTAAACCGCGCATCCCTCCAGACCAGACACAACCCGGTTCATTAAGCGCTGAAATGTCGCGGGCGCGTTTCGTAGGCCAAAAGGCATCACAGTATAGTTGTACAGACCAGATGGCGTAATGAATGCACAAATCTCCTGTGCTCTTTGAGACAGTGGGACCTGCCAGTAACCTTTTAGTAGGTCAAATTTACTGACAAACTTCGCCGAGCCCACTTGGTCTATACAGTCTTCCATGCGAGGAAGAGGATACGCATCTGGCTTCGTAACGTTATTAACTTTACGAAAGTCAGTACACGGTCTATACGTATGGTCAGGTTTCTTGACCAACAGACAAGGTGACGCCCAGCTCGAGCAGGATGGTTCAGCAATGTGGTTATCCAACATGTAATTCACTTCCTGATCTAAATGTTTACGCTTGTCAGGCGAAACACGATAAAAGCGCTGCTTTATCGGTGTCGCACCCTCCACATCCGTCATGTTCAATAAGATGTGTGCGAGAAGGTACGTCCGAAAACAGTGAAGGATAACTTTTGACAAGAGCACTCAACTCTGCACGTTTAGAATCATCCAAATAAGATAATACATGACTCAAATTTTCCAAGGTCTCTGAATTTTTCAACCGACCTTGCAACACCCCATCAGGAATGGAGCCCTCCATGGTACTGTCCTCAAACAGACCCTCCGGTGAGGAAGCCAATGAAACTGTAGCGGTGCAGCGAGAAGGATTAACATCACTCTCATTTCCCCCCTCATCATCTGATAAACGTGAATAATAAGGTTTCAGCAGATTTACATGACATAGCTTTGTCTTTTTTCTACTTTTTGGCGTTGCAATGCTGTAATTCTCACCAGACACCTGTCGCACCACAGTGTAAGGACCTGAGAATTTAGCTTCAAAAGGAGAAGTGACAATAGGTTTAAGAAGCAAAACCTGATCACCAGGCATAAACTGTCTAGGCTCTGCCCGCCTATCAGAGATTTTTCATTCTTTCCTGTGATTTACCCAACTTCTCTTTTGCCTTTTCAACAGCCAAAAACAGCCTCTGTCTGAAACAATTCACGTAATCCAGAAGATTTTGAGGGGGTACTGTAATTTCCCAACTGTCCTTTAAGACAGCCATGGGACCACGAACCTTGTGACCAAACACCAACTCATTTGGGCTGAAACCCGTGCTTTCCTGCACCACCTCTCTGGCTGCTAATAGCAACCAGGGAAGTCCCTCCTCCCAGTCGCCGCCCAGCTCTGTACAATAAGAATGCAACAAGGACTTCAACGTTTGATGGAAACGTTCTAGCGCTCCCTGAGATTGTGCATGATACGCTGAAGCCTTGTTATGCTTAATTTTAAGCTGCTGGAGGATTTCCGCGAACATGCGAGAGGTGAAATTAGACCCTTGGTCGCTCTGAAGTATTTTTGGAACCCCAAACACAGAAATAAACTGTGTCAAAGCTTTTACCACAGACTTGGTAGTTATTGTTCGGAGTGGATACGCCGCTGGGTACCTGGTTACTTGGCACATGACTGTAAGCAAATACTTGTGTCCCTGCTTTGAACAGGGCAACGGACCAACAGTCAATAATCAAATGCTCGAACGGTTGATCAACCGCAGGAATTGGACAAAGTGGAGCTGGTTTGATTGACTGGTTCGGCTTGCCGGTCAGCTGGCAAGTATGACACGTTTTGATGTATGCAGAAATGTCACACTTTAAACGGGGCCAAAAACAATGGCGCAGCACACGATCGTATGTCTTTTTTACACCCAAATGCCCAGCCAGATTGTCATGACTAGTCTGCAAAACCAAATCCCGAAACTTTGATGGCACAACAAATTGAAAAACAGGATCGCCGACAAACGTTTCTGCATGAGGCACCCACTTCCGAAATAACATACCATCATGGAGGAAATAACCATGCGCAGAGCTATTTATTACACTAAGTGGTGACACTTTGTCAAACAGCTCTGTCAAACCAGAATCATTTTTCTGCTCCGCAACCAAATCAGCATGTGACATTGACTGGAACTGCTCAGGCAAAGTCAAATTTCCATGGGCAATCTCAGTATCTGCCCCCTGGGTGGTATTTGGCAGAGAACTAGCCAGGGTCATGGCACGCGTAACTGCGCAGGCTGGATACACGACGACGCCATCGTCAACACTTTCCAACTGTAATGGACAAGGCAACTTTTTAATGACGACATTAGGTGGTGACCCATCAGTCCTTCCCCGCAACCCAGCAAGACTGTTACCCAAAATGATGTCGACGCCAGGAACCGGCAGCTCAGCGCGGACCCCCATCTGGACATCTCCAGTCACCAAATCTGATTTGAGAGACAATTTGTGAATAGGAACAGTGAAGACAACCATCCCCATCCCCCGGATTAGAATTGCATCTTCTGTGTCAGTGTCAGATGAAAACGGTAAAACAGACTCACGCACAAATGAATCTAGTGAACCAGTGTCACGCAGAATCTTTACTGGCACCCGTTTATCACTCCCAACCAAAGACACAGAACCGTCAGATATGTATGGGCCATACTCGTCCAGACATTTCTGTTGTAATGGCTCCACCTGTTGTGTGGACGCTGCCAGTGAACTTAGTGACTTGGCCAGTGCTACAGGTTTTACCTGTGCGTTGAATTTGGTCTTTGATTTAAGGATTAGACATTCGCTTTTCCAGTGCCCGCTGCCCTTACAGTAATTACAAGTCTTGCCTGGTGCCGCTTTGTCCCGTACGCCATGATCATTTTTATAAAAAATTTGCTCTGAGACAAACTTTGGTCGCGGAGAAAACTGTGTTTTATCCGTACCTGACCCACCAAAGTTACCTTTGTGAATCAACACATACTCGTCCGCCAAGACCGCTGCAGCACCAGGACTCTTTGCCTTCTGCTCTGTAATGTAAGTGGCAATATGATTAGACACAGAGTTTTTAAACTGTTCCAAAATCAACATATCACATAGTTGATCAAATGTGTCAACATCTGACGCCACGCACCAACGACCGAATTGAGCACACAAATCACGAACAAATTCCACATGAGATTGTTTATCTCCTCGCTTCCAATTTCGAAAACGCTGCCGATACGCTTCTGGTACCAATTCATAAACTCTAAGCACCGCCGTTTTAACCCGGTCATAGACTTTGCAGTCAGCTGGACTCAAAGCAGAGTACGCCTCTTGGGCTTTACCAGTCAGAACACATTGTAGCATTAATGTACGATCTTCGTCCGGCCAGTGTCTAGATTCAGCAATACGCTCAAATAATGAAAAGAATGTGTCCGGATCTTTTTCATTGAACTTTGGAATCAAACGTAAATTACCAATCACATCAAAAGATGAAGTTTGAGCAAACGACTGTCCACCGTCACTAATAGATGAACTTGATAGTTTACCGTCTCGAATTAAACTCAGCCTTGTACGCTGCAAGTCCAATTTGACCAACTCAGTTTTTTGTCTGAGCTCCTCCAAAGCCAATTCTTTGTCATGTTTAATTTTCTCACATTCCAATTCTTTGTCATGTTTAATTTTCTCACGTTCCAATTCCAACGAAAACTCATGTTTTTGTTTTAACAACAAAAGCTCTTTTTGCTGCTCAAAAGTCAACCTAGCACCCGCTAAAGAAACTCCTCCAAACTGAACGTCAGCAGGCTGAAGAATCCCCTTTTCAAACAAAGCAGCTTTTAAACTGTTTTTAACAGACTCCTTTTTTTTTATCAATTATTTCTATATCATACTGCTCAGCAATTAACACCAACTGGTCCTTAGTGCACTGCTCCAACAGCTCTAATGAAGGAGAATCAACAAAATCAGAAACAATTGCAGCCATATTTCCACTATACGCAGCCTACAAAATGAAAAACAAGTGTGATCACAAAATTAGTAAGCACAAGCAGTGTTGAAAACATGACAATAACTCAGATTGGGGTAGCTAAAACAAAATGGAACCTCCCCAGAAAACAACCTTTTTCATACAGTTTGGTGGCGGGCTTTTTAAACACTGCTCCAGTAAGTCCAAAATCAGACCACTAAGAGCCCTTTACGCAGAGCACGGAACTCTGCACAGAACAGCAGGAAGGCCCTCAGCTATGCTGATCACCCCCCTGGTGCTCTGGGTGTGTCCCCTAGACCCCCGTGGATCTTTTTTACCGCCGTGCACAAAAAAGGGAAATGGCATTGGTTCCAACAAGTTACGCCATCCCAACCCACATTACCAACATCACACTTCAACACTTACCTCGCTTACCACAAACTACCAAAAACAAATCAAAACCCCCCTTAATTTAAATTAACTCTGGGGACAAAACAAATGCTCCTCTCCTACCTCCAAATTGCCAATCAAACAAACCTGCTCCAAAATCAAGAAACACAGGTCAAATCTCACATGTGGTGCTCCCAACACTGGCAAACAATTAGTCTCCTACAAGCACACCAGGTGCTACCATGCAGTAAGACTACAAATATTTGTAACCAATTAGCTCATCTAAATAGATGAACCAAACAAATTCCTTACAGGAACTCAACAAATACCAGCAAGAGTTAACCAATAACTCATCTGAGTTTAACCGGCACCCAAAACAAACCAAATAAGTCTCCAATGAATAAATTAAATTGTAACTTATCATTAGAACCGACGAGCCCCCATTTGTCACGAACCGGGTGTAGTCAGTGACAAAAGGGAGTCCACACATGAGTTTAAATACCAAAAAGTAATTTATTGTAAACTAAATAAGTCAAAACAACCCCAAAACCAACCCAAACAAAAGTATCAGTAGTGTAAAATGGTAGGAATCAGTCATGTTTGCAGTGTATGGATGAGTGAAGTATAGTGTGCGTGAGTGTATGGATGTATGAATGTAAAAGTAAAGTATAATAATGGCAGGACCCTGAGACCTGGGATCAGCAGCTCAGGTGAGGAGGAGAGAGAGAGAAATGTCAGGTAAGACATGTTAAGTAGTCTGCCTCTCTAACCAAGCCCAGGTGAGGAATATTGGGCTGACGACCTGCCCCACTCTGCCAATCACCTCCCCTGATGGGAGGTGTCAGCCACAAACAGGCAGAGGGGGAGGGCCGTCACAATATATATATATATATATATATATATATATATATATATATATATATATATATATATATATATATATATATGTATATATATATATATATACTGTATGTATATATATATATATATACAGTATATACTGTATATATATATAATTTTTTTCCCGCACATGTTTCCGGTATATACTGTAGATTGTTTCCGTCTCCTTGGTTTACGCCCCCAGGTCCAGAAGCGGTGGAAACGCCTCCAGACTATTCGGAGGAAGGATGTGCTAGTCTACAACTCTCCCCAGATCGACACGGGTGGAGCAACGACCGGGACAGCAGAGGGGATTGGCCAAGTACAATTGGGGAGAAGATAGGAGATGGCACCACAGGGATGTTGTTGGTTTTTAAATGCGAGTGCAGTCCACCCATCTTCAGTTTTGTTTATTTATTCAAGACAATTGGAAAGCAGAGAGGAAGAGCGATAAGAAACCCAGGAGAGGAAGTTCTGGCTGCAGTTGATAGTAGGTTTGCTTGTGTTGAATATCAGACACGAATGTGAGCACAGATGAAACTAGATGAGCCTAGAAGTTCCAACACAGAGAAGAGCCCACCTGGGACTCATCCATACCCAGCAAGGCTCCAAAATATGAAGCTTCCTTCACTTTCAGACCGGAAATGTTTAAGAAATATAGTTCACTGCCTTTTTCCCCCCTTTGCTTTTTGTTTACCACGGCACAGCTGCCACAGCAGTTGTTCATTTTCCTCTGCTGCTAACAGCCGCTCCATGCGGGTGCATGTGTATATTCATGTGTCTGTTTGCCTCGATATATAATAATATTAATAACAAACTTTATTTGCAAAGCACTTTTCACAACACACTTAAGTGATCTACAGACAATAGCAATAACAAACAAAAGAAAATACGATGAACAATAGCAAAAGCCAGAGTTGAATTATTTACAGCGTTACCGAGCAAACAAATAAAACAGGCATTTATTTACCTATCTAAAGGATGGGTTTTAAATTGCGCTCTCTCTCTCTCTTTCTCTCTCTCGCACGCACGGAGGCACGCACGCACGCACACACGCACACACACACACACACACACACACACACACACACACACACACACACACACACACACACACACACACACTGTTGCAAAACACACTCCTTGGAAGAAATATTGTTCTAATTTAGAATGATTTCCTCAAAACATTTAGCCCTGTGTTAGATACAAGAAAGTAATATAGTGTACAGGTAAAATATACAGGGATATGTAATGTAATTAATGCATTTACCCCAATGTGTTTCATGAAACACATTCAGTAATGACATTTTTTGAAAACACCATGCCCTATACGAGGGATCAGTGTTGGTAAACAAACGGCTTACTGGGGACAACTTTATGGGACCCTATGGAGCCAGCCTTCAGTGTCTCACTCTAGCAGGCTTTTTACTAAATTCACTTCATTTTAAACCTGCGACAGTTCACACAACTTCCTGCTCTATTGGCAAGCGCAGCGTGCAATAATGATGTCAATGATGACATCACTGATGTTGTCATGGGCACTGATGATGTCATAGGCATTGTGACATCATCAGTGGGACAAAAATGTAAACAAACAGATATTGCCCACTTGCTAACTTTTATATAAGGATTAACGTTTGTTTGGCACAACTCAAACTGCTGCAGTTCTGCGTTTCTGGGTGGGTTTTTGTTGTTGTGATGTCATGCTGATTCATCCTATTCACCTTATGTAGCCACACCAATTTGACGCGGTTGTGTGGTCGTGTGACGACTTCCGGCTAAAAAAAGCAAAAGAAAATGGCCGGCGGCTCCAATATCATCTAACTCTGAATTAACTAATAATTTAGCCAATTGTATGTACTGTAACATACCAAATAAAAGCAAACGGCAATGTCTAAGAATGCAACGACATGTAACTGGCTCGTTAATTCTCGCATTCCAGGGAATTACGTTAACGTCTGCGGGTCTTATAGATGTAAGTCGCTCGAGCTGCGCTCGGAGGAGAGAAAACCATCTGAAGCTTTCTTTGTTGGAGTCCAGGTATGTTTTACAAGAAAGTGCTCATCATTGTTGACGATAACGTTATCTGACCTGGCTAACAATGGATACTCCGCTTCCTTGCTGTGTACCGAGTTCAAAGTAGTAGGCTACGTACTTTGTTTTACCCCCTGCACTCTCCGCTACAAAAACAACTCTCTTCTTCTGACGTGCTTTTGTATTTGGCGCCGTGACCGCCGGAAGTAACACGACCCGGCTGTAATAGTGTGGCTAATGTTAGCGGCTAACTGTTACTTGTCGTTACTTTACATGGCAGTAAAACGCCACTGAATGACCAAATTTATTTAACTTTTAATCATTTCGATTTCCACTTTCCATACGGACCCCCAGCATTGGTTAGTTGTTTATAACGTGACTATATTTATAACGTTTATAGCGTACTCCGGTTTGCGGTTTATAATTGAGGAATACAGCCGTGCTGAGGGGTTGTGGCTATTGCACAACACACAGGTGAAAACCGTCTATACTCTATACCTTACGCCTGCTCTGGACTAGGCGTAATATTTACGACTGGTCTATGAGAAAAAGCGTAGCTGTTAGGTCGTAAAGTTACGACCGACTTAGCTTAAGACCAGTCGTAAGACCAGTTGGTGAAACCGGCCCGAGATGTTTAAGGCCAATATTTTACAGCATCAATGGCAGAGCTGTTAGATGGGCTGCGTGTGTCTCTGTGAGCACAGATCAGCCACCTGCAGCCTTCTGATGAGATGCCCTTTAGACCAGCGTTTCTCAACTGGTGGGTCGCGACCCAAAGGTGGGTCGCGGGGCCTTTTTGATTGGGTCGTGGACATTGGCCCAAAAAAAAATTTTTTTTTTTTTTTTTTAGATTTCATTTGAGTTAAATTCAGATTATTGAAACTGGATTAGCCTGACCAGTTTTACTTGTTTAACAAGCTGAAGCATATGCTCTGCCTGTAATTCAAGAGAAGTCTGCCTTTTCATTTCATATTTCATTTTAGTTCAATTCAGATGATTGAAACTGGATTAGCATGGCCCCAGTTTAATTAAAAGTTATGACCAGTTTAACTAAAAAGCATATAGCCTGCCTGTGATTCAAGAACAGTCTGCCTTTTTATTTCATATTAGTTAAATTCAGACTATTATAACTGGATTAGCATGACCAGGTTAACTTGTTTTATTATGATTATTATTATTAACTTGTTTAAAAACATAGGCATGTAATTCAAGATAAGTCTGCCTTTTATTTCATATTTTATACAGTTCAAACAAGACTTTCTGAGCATGACCAGTTTGACTTGTTTAAATTTAATAGGCCTGTAATTCAAGTCTGCCTTATTTCAATTGGTTTTTAGCCCTAGTTGCACTTCTGTTGCACTTTTTTGTTCATTTGAGGTTTATAACAGTGCATGAAAGCATTGAGTATTAAATGAATGCGCTATTTTTTGTGCAATGAATTTGAGTGGTTTAAAAAAAAATCTGAAATTTGGGTCGCGACTTCATGACAAGGAAAATAGTGGGTCCTGAGGCTACACCAGTTGAGAACCACTGCTTTAGAACAATCAGCCACCTGCAGCCTTCTCATGTGATGCCCTTCAGACCAATCAGCCACCTGCAGCCTTCTGATGTGATGCCCTTCAGACCAATCAGCCACCTGCAGCCTTCTGATGTGATGCCCCTCAGACCAATCAGCCACCTGCAGCCTTCTCATGTGATGCCCCTCAGACCAATCCCAACCTCCTCTTGTTCATGTTTCATCACGGCAAAAACGGTGCTGTGTCAACTTGATTTAAACCAGCAAGTCAAGTGCTGGCAAGGGGTATGGCACACACAAGAACATTCTGCTAATGGGGATCTAATCATCAGAGTATATAGCTTGGGTAAAAGTGTGGAGATGTTGAAATGATGCAAGTACATTGAGTTATGTTGCTCAACTGATAGCTACTTATAAACCTGGCTGCCAGTGGTGAGAAAAACTGAGGTCACAGCCAATGCCTCTGTTACCTACCTAGGCTGTGTCCTAGATGGCTACTTATCTGGAGAAAGTATGGCATAATTGGTCATAAAAGGACCACAATGGAAATAAACCTTTGGGCTTTATTGTGTTTTTATCCTTTCGATGATTTGTGTATCTCTGAGGCCACTTGTATTTTAATGATCAATAAATAATTTCAATCAATCAATCAACAAATCAATCAACAAATCAATCAATCAATCAATCAATCAATCAATCAATCAATCAATCTGTGAAATTGTCTTAAATGTATTCCCCAGATACAGATGTAGCAATTCAACATGATCTCATAAAAACATCTGTGGAAATAGCACCACGTTGGACATATAATTTGCGGTGAAAGTTGTGCTAATGGTGAAGGCAGTATTAATTGATGCTGCCAAAGCAGGAGGGAAGGACAAAAGCTTCAGTATGTTTCAAGGTGCTCGTGCCATTCATGTGGACACCACATGTGGCGCGGCTGCAAACACATCAAGCACTCAATGTGAAAGGAAATGCACAACAAGTAATTACCCACCATCAGGAAAAAGGACAAGAATGAGTCTTCTGAGTGCTTCTCATTTGTATTTGGCAGGATACGGTAATGGCTTTGCATTCACTGCCACCATGAGTGCTCCACCTGACCGCATTTTTATTTATTATTATTCTTTATTTATATATTTTTGCGGTGTGTGTGTGTGTGTGTGTGTGTGTGTGTGTGTGTGTGTGGTGGTGGTGGTAGGGGCCAAAATGATGCCAAAAGCTTGGCATCTGGTCATCTGGTAAAACACCCGGTGCAGATCCGGGCGATTATGCGAATACAGACACGGTCTGTGCTCCAAAAACAATTCTGCTCTGAAAACAGGGCAGGGCAGTCATAAGTACGATGCAGTTATCGAGCTATGTAGCTAATACACAGAAATAAAATGAACTAACACCATATAAAACCATATGGGGGAACGATAACACTAACACAAACTTGATAGGGGAGATCTGGGGCGGAAGATCGAGCAGCCAGTAACAGATAGCAGGCTCTTCTCCTTTCAAAGAGAGCCTGGTGATGCTGTTAGGAGCCCTGTAGAGAGGAGGAGTGGAGGGAGAGGGAGAGGGGCCCTGTAGAGGAGGAGTGGAGGGAGAGGGAGAGGGGCCCTGTAGAGAGGAGGAGTGGAGAGAGAGGGAGAGGGGCCCTGTAGGAGGAGTGGAGGGAGAGGGAGAGGGGGCCTGTAGAGAGGAGGAGTGGAGAGAGGGAGAGGGGTCCTATAGAGAGGAGGATTGGAGAGAGAGGGAGAGGGGCCCTGTAGAGAGGAGGAGTGGAGAGAGATGGAGAGGGGCCCTGTAGAGAGGAGGATTGGAGAGAGGGAGAGGGGCCCTGTAGAGAGGAGGATTGGAGAGAGGGAGAGGGGTCCTGTAGAGAGGAGGAGTGGAGGGAGAGGGAGAGGGGCCCTGTAGAGAGGAGGAGTGGAGAGAGAGGGAGAGGGGCCCTGTAGGAGGAGTGGAGGGAGAGGGAGAGGGGGCCTGTAGAGAGGAGGAGTGGAGAGAGAGGGAGAGGGGCCTGTAGAGAGGAGGAGTGGAGGGAGAGGGAGAGGGGCCCTGTAGAGAGGAGGAGTGGAGGGAGAGGGAGAGGGGCCCTGTAGAGAGGAGGAGTGGAGGGAGAGGGAGAGGGGCCCTGTAGAGAGGAGGAGTGGAGAGAGAGGGAGAGGGGCCATGTAGAGAGGAGTGGAGGGAGAGGGAGAGGGGGCCTGTAGAGAGGAGGAGTGGAGAGAGAGGGAGAGGGGCCCTGTAGGAGGAGTGGAGGGAGAGGGAGAGGGGGCCTGTAGAGGAGGAGTGGAGAGAGAGAGAGAGAGAGAGGGGTCCTGTAGAGAGGAGGAGTGGAGGGAGAGGGAGAGGGGCCCTGTAGAGAGGAGGAGTGGAGGGAGAGGGGCCCTGTAGAGAGGAGGAGTGGAGGGAGAGGGGCCCTGTAGAGAGGAGGAGTGGAGGGAGAGGGAGAGGGGCCCTGTAGAGAGGAGGAGTGGAGAGAGAGGGAGAGGGGCCCTGTAGAGAGGAGGAGTGGGGAGAGAGGGAGAGGGGCCCTGTAGAGAGGAGGAGTGGAGGGTGAGGAGAGGGGCCCTGTAGAGAGGAGGAGTAGAGAGAGAGGGGCCCTGTAGAGAGGAGGATTGGAGAGAGAGGGAGAGGGGCCCTGTAGAGAGGAGGAGTGGAGAGAGATGGAGAGGGGCCCTGTAGAGAGGAGGATTGGAGAGAGGGAGAGGGGTCCTGTAGAGAGGAGGATTGGAGAGAGAGGGAGAGGGGCCCTGTAGAGACGAGGAGTGGAGAGAGATGGAGAGGGGCCCTGTAGAGAGGAGGATTGGAGAGAGGGAGAGGGGTCCTGTAGAGAGGAGGAGTGGAGGGTGAGGAGAGGGGCCCTGTAGAGAGGAGGAGTGGAGGGTGAGGAGAGGGGCCCTGTAGAGAGGAGGATTGGAGAGAGATGGAGAGGGGCCCTGTAGAGAGGAGGATTGGAGAGAGGGAGAGGGTCCTGTAGAGAGGAGGATTGGAGAGAGGGAGAGGGGCCCTGTAGAGAGGAGGAGTGGAGAGAGATGGAGAGGGGCCCTGTAGAGAGGAGGAGCAGAGAGTGAGGAGAGGGGCCCTGTAGAGAGGAGTGGAGAGAGAGGGAGAGGGGCCCTGTAGAGAGGAGTGGAGAGAGGGAGAGGGGCCCTGTAGAGAGAAGGAGAGAGTGAGGAGAGGTGCCCTGTAGAGAGGAGTGAGAGGGAGAGGGGCCCTGTAGAGAGGAGTGGAGAGAGAGGGAGAGGGGCCCTGTAGAGAGAAGGAGAGAGTGAGGAGAGGGACCCTGTAGAGAGGAGGAGTGGAGAGAGGGAGAGGAGCCATGTAGAGAGGGGGAGTGGAGAGAGGGAGAGGAGCCATGTAGAGAGGAGTGGAGAGAGAGGGAGAGGGGCCCTGTAGAGAGGAGTGAGAGGGAGAGGGGCCCTGTAGAGGAGTGGAGAGAGATAGAGAAGGGCTCTGTAGAGAGGAGTGGAGAGAGAGAGAGATGGAGAGGGGCCCTGTAGAGAGTGTGTGTGTGTGTGTGTGTGTGTGTGTGTGTGTGTGTGTGTGTGTGTGTGTGTGTGTGCGTGCGTGCGTGCGTGCGTGCGTGTGTGCGCGCGCGTGTGCGTGTGTGTGTAACCACAAAAAGTAAATGCTTTTTTTTCTGTTCCCAAGGCTAGAGGAGGAACTGACCTGTCATTAGGACACAGTGGGCATATTTTTCATTGATGAAATATGTTTCCTATTTACAAAGTTTGCCTCATGTTCTTTGGCATATGAAATAGCCACCGTTGAACCACACACTGTTGGGAATCCAATTAAATAGCGCCAGTGCAATTCATATGCAACATTAACTTTAATCCATTAATAAATGATGGTCAATTAAGTAGCCCACCTGCTATATCTCTGATATGATAAGTTATCATGGAAAACAGCATGAGTCTGTAAACACAATTACCCTGCCAACTGCACTTCTAGTGTCTGTTCATTCAAAAGTAGCGTATAGCAGCTTTCAGTTTTTTGTGTGATTTTCATTTGAATGCAGTACATTTGTCCATATCAGGATCCTGTAGGAACGGTGACTCCCTGTTTCCAGAGAGCGGATTGGTCAGAAGGCGGGCCTTTCATAGGTTTTGATGCCATTGTCATGGTTGAGTCTTTTGCTTCAGTTCATCAGTCTACTTTTTGTATTTGAGTGTTGTGATTCCCTGTGTAGTTGTTGTAGTTCTATATATGTGCCATGTTCTGTTGCCTCAGCTGTGTCTCGTTCCTTGTGTAGCCTATACATGTGTCTACCTGTCTATATATGTGTCTGGAAGACAAGACACATTGTACACACTGTCATTCCATGTATATTCAATTCTATCATTAGTATCCACCTTATTTTTGAATGCCCCACTGTAAAAAATAATTGTGCGTACAAGGTCCGGTTTAACGTGACTTATTGTTGCAGCTTGCCATTTCCTAAATGGTATTCTACTTGATTTGAAAAGATAGCCACCTACACTCAGTCTCTTGTACCCTGGCTGAATTGAACATAACTTGGTCAATAAGTATGTAACATACAAAATAATACAACCCGTAATATCTTAATTTTATGTAGAATGCAGAGGACATGTAACTGTTTAAACTTGCATTCCAGGAATATTGTGCTCTTAAGATGACGTTAGTGGCTCGAGTCTGTTTCGTCCTGAAACCCACATAGGTTGCGCCAGGCGTAACCTATCGATTCGAAATAACGCATCCGAGATAGAAAACGTTATGAATATAGCCACGTTATAAACAACAAACTAACGCTGGTGATCCGTATGGAAACAGTGTTACTCGAAATGGTTAAAAGTTATATCAATTTGGTCATTCAGTGGCGTTTTACTGCCATGTAACATAACTAACTAGCGGCTAATATTAGCCACAGCAGGCGAACCCATTAAAGGGATATTTATCGACGAGATTTTTGCCAAGCTGGACCTGATTAGTGATTTGCTCCGTTCGCCCAGACGGGTGTCAAGCTGTCAGCAACAAGGCTGGGAGGATCACACCGGAGGGAAGCACCCATCAGGCAGATCAGGCAAAAATGGCCGCCAAAAATAAGGTGGATAAAGAGTATATTATGTCCGCTAATTTGACCACATTTCATCTTAGTTCATAGGCATGCCAGCAGCACTCAGGAAGAAGTAGCCATAGTGTTTTGGTGTTGCGCAGCTTAGTAATATAGAGACACTGCATGAAATAGGCCACGCCCATCACGGGGGGAAAGCTCTCCGTTCATTTCCACACACCAGCATCATTTTCCTTGAATTAAACATAGCTAAAAGCTGTTGTGTGGTGGGCTGCGCAGACAACAAATGTAAAAAAATCACCAATTAAAGTTATTTTGTACTCCTGAGCAAAACAAGGAAGCCATTGAGAATCGGCGAGAAGAAAAATGTGGATCGAGCTATCAAGGAAGTAAGTTGGAGTGTTCATCTTCCGTATATACGATCTTTGTGTGCAACATGTGACATACAGTAGGAGAACGCCAGGATTGAGGGGGGGGAGTTTTTGTTTCCCCCAGTTTTGGGCGTGGTTTCTGAATGATGACGCGCTCCGCAGTGTCTCTATATCAGCTCATTGATTGGCTAAGACCGGGTCAGAGCCACTCAGAGAGCAGAGGGTCAGCCTGACCCTGACTGATGCCTAAAGGCTAAAACTAACAAATCCAACCAAATGAAAGCAGCAGTACTAGCCAATCAGACGCAGAGTAGGGCGGGTCTTCATCACGCAATGCAGGTATGAAAATATGGGACAAACCGCGTCCCATATTGATTCAAGACAGGGCACATGCTGATTTAACTGTCAGATATGGGACAATTCCGTATGTTAAGAGACTGGCGGCAACCCTACCCCCCTTCCCCACCTCACTGTCAGAAACTGAATGGCAGAATAGCGTAGCTATGAGCGGGACTTTGCTCTTACGAATCACGCTCCGAGAGCAATTTCCCCGAAATGTTCTCACACCACGTATAATCAGGCCTTGATTGCGAGTGAAATTGCCTACCACTTAAGAACATTCCCACACACAAAAAAATAATAATAATAATAAAAAATGCGTGAGCAATTATAAAATGCGTGAGCAATTATAACCACATATCCAACAATGTACGCGGAGAGTTCTGGAAACAGGTGGGTTATTGTTTCAGTAGACAATAGGCACAGCACCCCTCAGCACAGCTCCACAGGTATGCGGGCGGATGCCGGATGCCAACCGCGGGGCTTCGCTTCACGTTCCTCCGCCTGTTTTCACCGCCGCCCATTTGTGCGCGCATCTCTGAGCCCGAGAGGCATCCGTTCATTCATTCTGACGTCTCTTCCAGTTGCTCTGCCGGCCTCGGCAGCTGAGAGCGCAAGATATTCGTCAAGGTAATCCATTTACAATGCACTAATCATGGCACTTGTATGCTAACAACTGTGTGGCAAAATGGATTGGTAAGTGATGGCACAGAGCTCCGCAGGCCAGCGTGCATGCTGGCGGAGAGGAGAGTCGGAGGTGATGAACGTGGAAGGGAGAGGGGCGCGTGTGACACATGGAGGAATTCAAAGCTGGTACGTACATGTAAGCCCGGCTTTCAGAGCAGACTGTATAGCTGGGCTAATGTGTGGGAAGCCCAACTAAATTCCCTTAGGCTTCGTTCACACAGGGCACCTACGCCTCGCCTTGCCTCAACCCACGCCTACCCATCTGGCCACAAGGGGGTGCACGTGCATCCAGTGCATAAACGTAAAATCGCCAGTGTATTCAGCCATATTGGCCTATAGGAGCTTGAGATCGCACCCATTGTAGAGAGAGAGAGAGAGAGAGGGTTGTGAGACTTGAGACCGTAACACTCAGAACACTAATACAGAATAAGAACAGTTTCTTATTGTAGCAATGTTTTGACAGGCAGGCCATGCTTAATGAGGGTGTAAAGTCACAATGGGAATGTATTATACTCCAATAAATAATCCCACGGGACACTTGTAAAGAACTCTCCATCAAGTTTGCAGCAACATAAATGTGTTACAGGCTGTTATCGCAGCATTACAACATTGTTATTTTCAATACGCGTCTCCTCTCATCGACACGCGCAGTGTGAAGTTGTGTTGTTAAACAGTGTTGAAAATAAAACGAATGTGCTAAATATGACAGCTGTGCCATGTGTGTGTGTGCGTGTGTGTGTGTGTGTGTGTGCGGGTGCGTGTGCGTGTGTGTGTGTGTGTGTGTGTGTGTGTGTGTTTGTGTGTGTGTGTGTGTGTGTGTGCACTGAAACATTTCACGCCATGGTGATTTCCATTTAGATTTCCCTTTGGTGCTCCCATCACGTCTGTACAGCTGCTGTCCCTGGTGGCTCCACGCTGCAACACTTAGTGCATCTGTGAGGTCAACGCTGCTTTAATAGGCTCTCCACAGCGAGGCACCTCCCGGGCTGTATGGCGGGGGAGTGGTTAACCACAGCAGATCGTAACCGGCGTACCATGGTTCCAGACCCATTTCGTTTATCTGCTGAATAAGTGCCTTTGAGCAAGATGCGTATCACAACCATTTCCAGCGGTAGACTGACCTCCCTGTGGATGCGATGCAAATTTGAGCCCTGGTTTTCCCAACACAGTCTCACAAACAATTGTAAAATAGCAACATGTTGGACCAACGTTGCTGTTACAATTTTGGCTCCGTTCTGAGATTTTAGGTTTAGAGTTAGGCTATGGGAGGGGTTAGAACACGGAAAATCTCCGGAAACCACGCCCACCCCTGTATAAACGTACCTTACCGTTTTACATTTTTTGAACTGAAACATGTAACATAGCAACGTATAGGTCCAAAAACTTTGCTATTTTACCATTTTTGGGGGGAGATCGGGTTGGATTTCCCATGATGGCGAAATATTCTATGGGAAAATGTGACATCACTGAATGTGGGCTGCACCACAGAAGAATAAGGGCCCGAGTGTGATTTCACTCATGTCAAGCCTTGTTCCAGACCCCGGTTTGTGTGTGTCAAAAACAACCAACATTATTGGCAAAGTTGAGTCACCATGGACGTAGAGGCTAACTGCTAACTAAGGCTAACTGCTTGCACCATGAAAACCAACCGCTCCACACAGAAAACTAGGCGGCAATCTCAGGCAGAATAATGGTGATGAAATGGCCTTTCGGTTTGAATATCATCTCACCACACTATAATTGGAGAGGGAATTGCTCAACAGTATGTGAGCCCGCCTAGAGGGCGAGGGCCGACCGGGTCTGCGAGCTCCGCTAAGCGTCTGCGAGCCCGCGAAGCCGGCGAGACCTCGAGGGGAAACCAACGAGGTACGGTAGAAATGAGCGATGAAGAGGAGGAGGGGAAGGAGGAAGAGGACGAGGCACGTAGGCTAGAAAGGCGCGCTCTGTTTCTAGTTCAAATAAATGAGAATCTGTGATCAACTCACAAGACTCATCTGTCTTGTGTTGTGAGGCTATTAGGTGGTAGTAGTCTGATACTGAGCTAGAGAGAAAGGGCCTATGTCCACGGGCTGCGTTACAGCTCCGTGCAGCTGCCTGAACAGACCCACGCAATGTAATCTGTCAGATGCGTGCGGGATCCGACAAAAATATAAGAGGTGCGTATTTTTTCCGTACAGCATGTATCGCCCATCTATTAACATGGGCGAGAGTCTGTTCAGGAAGTTTTACCGGATCCGCACGGAGCCGTAACACATCTGGGGTACATTGGCTTTTAGGGTGTTGTCCACAAGTTGTCAACCAAGGAGTTTACTTAAAGGTACAGTTCACCCAAAACTGAAAATCCTGTCATCTGCTTTGAAGTTGATATAACACACAGGGCGGTCGCCAGGGAGAGAAAACCAGTCACCATTGACTTCTGTACAGTACAACATGCTTGCTTCTATGCTTTTCTATCCCATATATTTCCTAATTTCTTGGGTTTGTCTTTTTTTTCTTTTTCTTTTAAGCAGGATTGCGATTGGAGGATTGCAGGTTCAAATCCCTGGAGTGGCTATAGACAAATTCCGGGTGGGGAAATTAAATTAGTTAACACAAGTATAATATAATATTGGGCAGCGGTGATAGACTATTCATCCTCAGGATGGAGGACACCTAAGCTAATTAACGTTATTGATTCCTGAGAGGAAATTAGTTCATTGCTGCAGCAAAGAATAGGATCTAATTAAAAAGTGCAATAAAGTATAAAAAGTATTAAAGATAGAGCACTATTATGATGTTAAGAACAAGTTTCTGCTGGCTAGAACTAAGTCTCATTAGGATGAAAGGTTTTTGCAGTTTACACATGTGAGCTGCTCTGACAAAATCACTCGTGTAGCACAGGCAATAAGCTTGTGCTAGAAACATGATTTTAGGAGAACATATTGATTTTGGCTATTTTGGGGTTTCATCAGATTTTAGTAAAATAAAGCATCAATTGGCGTTCATTCTGTGTAAAGATTATTGTGAAATTTGAATGTTAAATATAGTTTTTAAGCTCATAGAGTTAGGGTGACAAGCAGAGCTAGCTTACCTTGTCAAACTTTGAGGCTGTTTTTCTCAAAAACATAGTTTGGAAACAGTCAAGACACAAAGGGGTGTATCTCACTCAATCTTTGGAGTACAACGATACTTTTATATCACCAGAAAGATTACATTCTCCTCTTTCCAACACTGTATAAAACTAAAAATGTGTTTCGGGGTCAATGTGACTGATTTTGTCAGAGCGGGTCACATATTTATAAGGCAAAATATGCATCCCGCCCCCATACATACTTTCAATTCAAGATTCATTTGAATAGCCAAAGTACAGTAAGTAATTTGATTGCAAACGATGAATTTGACTTAGTGCAAGTATGCAGCGCAGCGGTCACATCAACAGTAGAAGACGGAGCAATGAAGAAAACTATAACAACTTATAAAGTGCAAAGTTAAAAAAGTCCTTTAAAGTGACATATAATGCAAGGTGGGGGTGGGGGTGGGGGTGTGTGTGTGTGGGGGGGGGGGTCATAGGCTAGTGTCCGTGGGTATAGAAGGATGATCACATGGGCAAAGTGGGCATGTGGGCTCTGGAGCCAATGGAGGCCCCTCGGCTTAAGATTTATTATTCTTGTATTTTTTGATAACATTAGATGTAATAGCCACGATATAGCCTATACATGGCATGTATAGAACAAAACAGACCTAAAATGGCAGTGATTTAATTTAATATCATTGCTGCTGATAATGAATATAATTTCAATGCCGTGTGGTTGTGGGTTATACTATTGTGCGACCGAACTCTGTGTGCTGGGGGAGTGCACACGCAGTGCACATGTATACAAATACACAAATAGCGTGGGTAGGTAGGGGCCCATGGCAAGTTTGTGTCCAGTCCAGGGCCTGTGGACATGATGACAATCCACTCATGCTCACAGCTCCTCCTCCTCCTCCTCCTATAGACGGTTTTAACTTGACAACAAAAACATTCTAAATTGAACCTCCGCTCACTTCCTGTTGCAGTGTTTGCTATCATAAAAGAAAAAAAAACATTCAAGTGCAGGACTGACCATTCTGTGAAAACCGTCTATACAGCTGAGCAGTGAAAACAAAAGTAACGATGTCGAGTGAATATTTCTTCAGTTTGCCGAATGCTGATAAAAAGGAAGTGCTGTGGGGTTGCGCTCTGGTGAAAACCGTCTATAGCCCCTCTCTCTCTCTCTCTCTCTCTCTCTCTCTCTCTCTCGTTTAGTGGCTCCAGCCGCCCTGCCTCTGCCCGCCGCCCGTCCGCGGCTCGCCATCTGTAAAACTTATCTCGTTCCGTTCTCTCCTCCGACGCCCTCTGATCTCCTTCCTGTCAAGCTGCTACATTCCTAAGTTTCATTGGACGGGGACATGTCTTATGTTTAATCAGCCACATTACTTCCTGCTCACACTCCCGCTATAGTCTTCCTTTTTATCGAGTGTTGTGTGTCCTCCTCTCCCCTCTCCTCCCTCTAGCCCTCCTCACCTCACATTTCCTCCCTATCGAGGCAGCGAGGAGCTGCTGTTCTTGTTTGTCAGATCTATTAGGAGCACGGCGCGGGGAGAGGGGGAGGTGGAGGGGAGCCGCCCCGGTGTTTGACCCACTTTGCCCCGCCCGTCACTAGCTGGGCATCCTTCGAGCAGCGCCCCTCGGGGAGGGGGCGCCGGACATGTCTGACTGGGGCCTCGTGGCGTAAGCCTGCCTATAGACAGTAATTGGCTGGCTCGGAGCTCCGCGATGGGGCCCTCTCCTGACAGCTGGTGGGTGGATGCTGCACACCAATTAGAAAAACAGGGAGAGGCAGGGGGCTGAGAGAGAGAGAGAGAGAGTGGGGGGGGGGTGCAGTACGTTTATGTGATTACATGAGAGAAAGTGAGAGTTGCTGAAAGAGTGGAGAGACGAGAGAAGAGAGTTTGTGCTTTCATCGATTCCAAGTCCATGCTGTTTGAGTGCCACAAATGAGGAACAGACAAACACATAGATACACGTCTACACACACTACACACACATGCACACACATGCGCACACACACACACACATACACACACTCACAGGCAGTTCAAGTTCTTCTCTACAGACACAGCGTATTTTGTCACTGAGGAGGACCCAGTCGAAGCAGAGAAGTTTAGCTCACACACAAACACGCACGCGCGCGCACACACACACACTCTCACTCACACACACCAGCCTGTTTTCAATCCGAACTAGTCTCAGAGCCCTGCTTTGGCAAGCGCCTTTGTCGACCTCCTTAACGCTCCACGGAGCCCATAGCATTTTATGGAACACATCACGGGCAGGCCCTCGGGCTTGCTGTCCAGGACGCGTTGGGAGATAGCAGGACGGGTTGGGAGATAGCGGGACGGTACCACCCTGGTTTTGGATTGGGGCCTTGGGCTTGGGGCTTGAAGAGCCCTGGGTCTTAAAAAATCTGGCCAAAGGATTCACACAGAAACTGACCACCTGTCTTCTTCTCCCCTGCCAATGAAAAAGTACACATTTCTTCTTCAGACTGGCCATTTCATCATTCAAACTTCTTCTTGGAGGAAGCTGTACAACTGTAATTTAGATTAGATTTAAGGTGTAATGAGGTTTGCCAGTGCTACTGCTATTTTCGGTTAACCTTCATTTTCAGAGTGACTCATATATAACCTGTTAGACATTTCAAAATGGAAAGTGCAAATTAACAGTCGCACAATTATTGAACAGGTAATAAAATGAAGGAGCCAGACCTCTTGTTTCTGAAAACTACCTTGGTGTGGAGAAAGCTTCTGCAGTCACGTTTTAACCCCTGACCCAGAACCATGCGGGTCTAAAGGTGGTGGCAGCAAAACGCGCCTCTGCTTTCAACTCTTTACTCTAAGGTTGATGCTTTTTAACCTTCTAAGAATCAAAAGCCGTTTCTTTGGCTTAATGACTTAACTTAAGCCTTTAAGTGTTAATCCTTTCATAATAAGTGGTGATTTGCTGTGGCGATTACAGTAAACAGTGTGGCCAGCTCTTCAGCACCTTCTCCCTTGGATTTCCTGTTGATGACGTTTGTGTACAGTAGGTGGCGCTCTTTCCTCTATCTGCTCAGCCATGGTGGTGTTTTGCAGTTTCCCAGTGTGGTTGACTACCAGCCTGTGATGGCCTTTTTTTAAGGTGATGAGGTGAGAGTGAAGGCCAGACATGAGGGGGTACGTGAAGGAGATCATCTTTGCAGAAAACTCAAATCAAACCCACAGAGGAAGGTGGTCAGATAGTGCAAACAATGTGCTGTGTGAATGTCTATAGGTTAATGTGCTGTTTGAATGTATGTGGGTTAATGTGTTGTTTGAATGTATGTGGGTCAATGTGCTGTGTGAATGTATTTGGGTTAATGTGCTGTTTGAATGCATGTGGGTTAATGTGCTGTTTGAATGTCTGTGGGTTAATGTGCTGTTTGAATGTGTGAGGGTTAATGTGCTGTGTGAATGTATTTGGGTTAATGTGTTGTTTGAATGTATGTGGGTTAATGTGCTGTTTGAATGCCTGTGGGTTAATGTGCTGTGTGAATGTATGTGGGTTAATGTGTTGTTTGAATGTATGTGGGTTAATGTGTTGTTTGAATGTATGTGGGTTAATGTGCTGTTTGAATGCCTGTGGGTTAATGTGCTGTGTGAATGTATGTGGGTTAATGTGTTGTTTGAATGTATGTGGGTTAATGTGTTGTTTGAATGTATGTGGGTTAATGTGCTGTTTGAATGTCTGTGGGTTAATGTGCTGTTTGAATGCCTGTGGGTTAATGTGCTGTGTGAATGTATGTGGGTTAATGTGCTGTTTGAATGTATGTGGGTTAATGTGTTGTTTGAATGTATGTGGGTTAATGTGCTGTTTGAATGTCTGTGGGTTAATGTGCTGTTTGAATGCATGTGGGTTAATGTGTTGTTTGAATGTATGTGGGTTAATGTGCTGTTTGAATGCCTGTGGGTTAATGTGCTGTGTGAATGTATTTGGGTTAATGTGCTGTTTGAATGCCTGTGGGTTAATGTGCTGTTTGAATGTCTGTGAGTTAATGTGCTGTGTGAATGTATGTGGGTTAATGTGCTGTTTGAATGTATGTGGGTTAATGTGCTGTGTGAATGTATGTGGGTTAATGTGCTGTGTGAATGTATGTGGGTTAATGTGCTGTTTGAATGTATGTGGGTTAATGTGCTGTTTGAATGTATGTGGGTTAATGTGCTGTTTGAATGTATGTGGGTTAATGTGCTGTCTGAATGTATGTGGGTTAATGTGCTGTTTGAATGTATGTGGGTTAATGTGCTGTTTGAATGTATGTGGGTTAATGTGTTGTTTGAATGTATGTGGGTTAATGTGCTGTTTGAATGCCTGTGGGTTAATGTGCTGTGTGAATGTATGTGGGTTAATGTGCTGTTTGAATGTATGTGGGTTAATGTGTTGTTTGAATGTATGTGGGTTAATGTGCTGTTTGAATGTATGTGGGTTAATGTGCTGTTTGAATGCATGTGGGTTAATGTGTTGTTTGAATGTATGTGGGTTAATGTGCTGTTTGAATGTCTGTGGGTTAATGTGCTGTTTGAATGTCTGTGGGTTAATGTGCTGTTTGAATGTATTTGGGTTAATGTGCTGTTTGAATGCCTGTGGGTTAATGTGCTGTTTGAATGTATGTGGGTTAATGTGTTGTTTGAATGTATGTGGGTTAATGTGCTGTTTGAATGCCTGTGGGTTAATGTGCTGTGTGAATGTATGTGGGTTAATGTGCTGTTTGAATGTATGTGGGTTAATGTGTTGTTTGAATGTATGTGGGTTAATGTGCTGTTTGAATGTCTGTGGGTTAATGTGCTGTTTGAATGCATGTGGGTTAATGTGTTGTTTGAATGTATGTGGGTTAATGTGCTGTTTGAATGTCTGTGGGTTAATGTGCTGTTTGAATGTCTGTGGGTTAATGTGCTGTTTGAATGTATGTGGGTTAATGTGCTGTGTGAATGTATTTGGGTTAATGTGCTGTTTGAATGCCTGTGGGTTAATGTGCTGTGTGAATGTATTTGGGTTAATGTGCTGTTTGAATGCCTGTGGGTTAATGTGCTGTTTGAATGTCTGTGAGTTAATGTGCTGTGTGAATGTATGTGGGTTAATGTGCTGTTTGAATGTCTGTGAGTTAATGTGCTGTGTGAATGTATGTGGGTTAATGTGCTGTTTGAATGTCTGTGGGTTAATGTGCTGTTTGAATGTATGTGGGTTAATGTGCTGTTTGAATGTATGTGGGTTAATGTGCGGTTTATGTTATGTTATGTTATGTTAAGTATATTAAAGCTAGAATGCATAACTCTTGCATAATAAATGAACATCTGTCCGTCCATCCGTCCGCACGATGTTGCTAGCTCGAGATATTTAGCCACAACTCTGAGCATTTGCACGTGCGCGAGACAAGGTCTGCGATCGCGCTCCTGTCTGCACAAGCTGACTGAAGGTCACTGAAATGTCCTCCACGGTGCAAACAAAGTAAACTTCAGTCAGCTTCAGTCAGCTTGCACAGACAGGAGTGTGACCCCCCCCCCCCTCCCCATTGACCTTACTGGTTTGTGGCTATCTGGAACAGCATGGATTGTGCTGAGAAAGGACCAATCGACATCATCATTGGTAAGTATTACAGGGCGAGGGTTTGAAAAATCAGAACTACCCATTTAGGTTTCTGCTTGAGCTTTGTTTAATCTGCCAAAGATCTGGATAGTCTGTCAAGGATCAGCTGGCAATTCAAGCCGTGCACGCACAAAATGGGTGCCCACAAGTGTTTGAGTGCACTGTTGCAGGCTAGCATTAGCCGCTTGTGTTAGCCGGCTGTTTTGCATTATTTGTCGGCTACTATAACCTAACAACCGATAACGATAGCTGGAATAACACAATAGACACACACGTATTTTCAGAACTTACCAGGTTGTCCAACTGCCTGCGTATGCCAGGAAATGTGTTTTATAACGTCACAACTCCTGGGTATAAAATGAGGCCTACACAATACCAGCCATTAGCTAATAGCTAACGGGTTAGCCTGTCACAAACAGACAGGCTAACCTGTCTAGGTTTTATTTGGGATGAAGCACGAGGAGTAGCCTATATGAATATTTCTGGGATGTGCTTTTACTATGGGGATGTTCGCAAGCTCCTCTCCTCGTAGCTATTGTAGCCTATAAGGTCGGATACAGAAGAGACAGGCAGCTGGATAACGTTAGTTAGAAAAATGACCCGACTGAGAGACAGCAGCTCTGGGCTGCCCAGTCAGTAAAGGTAAGTTACAACGTAGCCAAAGGTTCAGTTCGATTTCACCTGTTAAACCAACATTTGTTACAGAATGAATTAAATCATAATGTTAATCAAATGCTACGGAAACATTAGCTAATCAACAGAGCTGCAAAGATCAGTTCATCGGATAATAATTTCCCCGGTAACACTTTACAATAACGTACACAAATCCTATAGTAGTTACTGATAAACTAACCATTAACTAATCGCCAGTTAATCATTCGCTAATGAAAGATTTGGCATTAGTTTATCACTAGTTAATCATAGTTAATGAGTAGGTAGTCATTAGTTAATGATTAGTATCTAATTTCCTGAGTAGAGTAGTTAATCAGTACCTAATGATTAATAAATTTCAGCTCGTGAATAGAGTAGTTAATCATTACTTAATGATTCCAAAATGTCAGTGCGTGAATGTATTAGTTAATCATTAGTTAATCATTAGTTAATCTTTTTGTGTACCCTATTGTAAAGTGGTGCATCATACTCAGTAGTTTATGAATACTGAATCATTACCTGTCCATTAGTTACTCTTTTCGCACCCTAATATAAAGTGAAAGATATCCTTATCAAATAAACACTCCCTCCAGGTGAGATTCGAACCCTGAACCCCAAGATTGTTAAATTGTAAGTCTGGTTCTCTACCATCTGAGCTAACCAGCCTGTTGCTTGTTTAAGCCATACTATTGAATGTAGAGCCTGAGACCAAGTATTATAGTTTAAAGGTATATTCCACCCAAATACTACTTTCTGTCCAAGTACTTACAAGTACTTAGACATAAGTAGTATTTGGCTGAAACATACCTAAGTACTTGGACATGAAGTAGTATTTGGATGGAATATACCTTTAAAACTATAAGTATTTGGAGAGAAGGTAGTATTTGGGTGGAATATATCTTAAAAACTATAAGTACTTGAACAGAAAGTAGTATGTGGATAGGACATAATACTTAGTCTCTAATTCTACAGACCTATAGTATGGCTCTACCAAGTAACAGGCTGGTTAGCTCAGATGGTAGAGAACCAGACTTACAATTTAACAATCTTGGGGTTCAGAGTTCGAATCTCACCTGGAGGGAGTGTTTATTTGATAAGGATATCTTTCACTTTATATTAGGGTGCGAAAAGAGTAACTAATGGACAGGTAATGATTCAGTATTCATAAACTACTGAGTATGATGCACCACTTTACAATAGGGTACACAAAAAGATTAACTAATGATTAACTAATGATTAACTAATACATTCACGCACTGACATTTTGGAATCATTAAAGGCCGGGTTTACAGTGGGGAACATGAATATATATTAATTCTTAAAAAATCTTAAATTTCGAATCCGTTGAAATTTTTGAAATTGCTTGTTCACAGCCAGAGAAAAAAATAAATGAAAAAAAAAAAAAAAAAAAAAAAAAAAAAAAATTGGGCCAGGTGACGCGTTTCGCGTCGAAACGCGTCACCTGGCCCATTTTTTTTTTTTTTTTTTTTTTTTTCATTTTTTTTTCTCTGGCTGTGAACAAGCAATTTCAAAAATTTCAACGGATTCGAAATTTAAGATTTTTTAAGAATTAATATATATTCATGTTCCCCACGGTAAACCCGGCCTTTAAGTAATGATTAACTACTCTATTCACGAGCTGAAATTTAGTAATCATTAGGTACTGATTAACTACTCTACTCAGGAAATTAGATACTAATCATTAACTAATGACTACCTACTCATTAACTATGATTAACTAGTGATAAACTAATGCCAAATTTTTCATTAGCGAATGATTAACTGGCGATTAGTTAATGGTTAGTTTATCAGTAACTACTATAGGATTTGTGTACGTTATTGTAAAGTGTTACCATTTCCCCCTGTATGACGGTTTGTTATGGAGAGCACCCCAGAGTCTGGCTGCTAGGAGCAATCTCTGACAACGAAATTCAGATTTCCGTACAGGGGTTAGCCTATTTTGATAAACTGACCTCGTAGTGAGAATCTGGTTACTTTTGGCGAGACAAAAAATATTAGAACTTAAAGGGCCATATTTATAGAGCTAGAGAGGATTGACTACACAACGCAGTGTGCGCAGATCTAGAAACAGCAGCTCTACATAAGAAAGTTTAGAGGGGATAGAGGGGGGGGGTGGTGGCTCAGTCAACCCAAAAGAGCTAGTGTGCAGACTCTGGTTCTCTGATCTGAGAAGATTTTGTCTTCAATAGATCATACAGGGAGGAGATAGGCACGCTTTCTCTATTCATATATATCTCAATGGTGTGTACTGTTGTGTGTGTGCGTACATGCTGAGCAGGATGTTACCAGACGTTGGGTTTTTTTGTCGAGAGCTTTGCAGTGACTAATGGGTGTGATTAGCGTGTCTCTGTTAGGATGCTTTAATTTGTTCTGCCACACGTGCCACACACACACACACACACACACACAACACACACAACACATACACACCAACCTGCGAGCAACTAATTTAAAACCCCCGCATCTAATTAGAATGTGAGAAGAGCCTGTCCGCGTCTGACCCACTTCCACACTCTGGTAGACAGAGCAAGTTCCACTGTTGCTTTAATTAGGAAGCTGTTTCTAATTGTGCTACAGAAACGCTGCTGTCTCTGGAGACCTTCAGGCCTTCTTCATACTTTCAGGTAAGACATGTACTTACTGCAACAATACAAGAAATACTGTGCATCTTTGACTGCGCTCCTAAACTCTCATGACAGTTTGTCAGCAGCCACTTGGCCTTTGCTTCGTCCCTGCGACTCCCAACAGCGCACGAGGATGATAAGGTTAACCTAAAAATAACATTCCCCATGTCGTCTCCCCGGCTTCTCTCTCTCTCTCTCTCTCTGTCTGTCTTTCTCTCTCCCTCGCTCTACCACCTCCCTCTCCTTATCCTCTTCCTCCACTCTCTCTCTTCCCTCTGATGATCTCTTCCACATTTCTCTCCATCTCCCACACTCCTTCCAATCTTCTGCCTGCCTCCTTCCCACCCTCTCTCTCTCCCTCCTCTCTCTTTCCCTCCCTCCTCTCTCTTTCCCTCCCTGCCTCTCTCCATCCCTCCCTCCGAGTCCTCGGCCTCTCTGCTAATTAGCACTCCTGTCGTCTTCCATTTAAAGATGAGAGAAGCAGCATTTAGCCTTTTCCTCCTATGGGAATACGGCCATTCCCATCCGCAATAACAACCATCTCCAGCCAGCTGTGCCCCACCCCCTGCTTCTCAACTGTGCCCCGCCCCCTGCTTCTGTCAGCTGTGCCCCGCCCCCTACTTCTCAGCTGTGCCCCGCCCCCTGCTTCTCAACTGTGCCCCGCCCCCTGCTTCTCAGCTGTGCCCCGCCCCCTGCTTCTCAGCTGTGCCCCGCCCCCTGCTTCTCAGTGGGCTTAAGTGGCCTTGCACACAGCATAGATAGAAGGAGCATCAACCTGGAGCACATACACACACACACACACACACACACACACACACACATACACACACACACACACGCGGGAATGTAATAACATTGCATTATGCACACTTTGAGGGTAGATTCACACACTTAAACTTTCAGTAAATGCAAGGTGACTCATAAATATGCACACACACGTGCGTGCGCGCACACACACACACCTCTGCCTCTTGTCACCACTTCACCGTAACGTGGACAGACCTTTGGCCCATAGGGCAGATGCTTGTGTTTAACAGCATCAGCGTCAGACAGCCTGCACCCGCCCTCCTATCCTTGCTACGACCTCCTCTTATTCTGATGGTGTCATTTGATGAATGACTACAGGACCGCGCGGCTGTGCTGTCATGGACTTAAAGTGGAGGTTGAGAGGGAATCTTGGTTGAGCAGCAGAGGCGTCTCTTGTCTCCTTCAACAGCTTGTAGCAGGCACCACCTCCTGAGATGTCACACAGCAGGCACCACCTCCTGAGACACCACACAGCATGCACCACCTCCTGAGACACCACACAGCATGCACCACCTCCTGAGACGCCACACAGCACAGCAAGCATCACCTCCTAAGACACCACACAGCATGCACCACCTCCTGAGACACCACACAGCAGGCACCACCTCCTGAGACACCACACAGCATGCACCACCTCCTGAGACACCACACAGCATGCACCACCTCCTGAGACACCACACAGCATGCACCACCTCCTGAGACACCACACAGCATGCACCACCTCCTGAGACACCACACAGCATGCACCACCTCCTGAGACATCACACAGCATGCACCACCTCCTGAGACATCACACAGCATGCACCACCTCCTGAGACACCACACAGCATGCACCACCTCCTGAGACACCACACAGCATGCACCACCTCCTGAGACATCACACAGCATGCACCACCTCCTGAGACATCACACAGCATGCACCACCTCCTGAGACACCACACAGCATGCACCACCTCCTGAGACACCACACAGCATGCACCACCTCCTGAGACATCACACAGCATGCACCACCTCCTGAGACACCACACAGCATGCACCACCTCCTGAGACACCACACAGCATGCACCTGATCCCCAACAGTTGCAGTGATGAGCAGTATGGGTCGATTCATGTCAACGAGTCAAATCTGTTTGCCAATAGCACCGGCTTGTACTTTTCAGTCAGAGTGATTGGACTGCACAGGTAGACCACCTTTTGGTAAAAAGACACTGTAAGATAAGAAGAATAATAACTTTATTTATATAGCACCTTTAAACAAAGTTTACAAAGTGCTTTGAGAGTCATAATAAAAGCAAAATACTCAGAATGGGGGAAAAAACAATGGAACTGGAAATCAGAAAATAAATTAAGAGAACATAACAGTAAATCCATAGGATAACGGAAGGATAACAAAATCCATTAAGCAGTAAGGATAAAATCAAATCAAAATCAAATTAAGATAAAAAAAAACATGATAAAAACATCACTAAAAAGACATCACTTATAAGCAGTGTTGGGAGTAACTGCTTTTTGCAGTAAGTAGTTATCTGACTGATCTGACTTTTTCAAATTTAGTAACTCAAATACAATAACTGAAATTTAAAACAGCTATGCTATACTTTAGGACATGAGAATAGTGGACAACTTCAGAGGATTATCTGGTTTATGATCATCAGACCTAGTCCGGGGAGAGAAGCCGCCTCCCAGCCCGGGGAAAACGCTCCACACAGCCAGAGCCTATAGGTCAGGGCAGGGGTCCCCAACATTGATGTCACAAAAATCTAGGGACCCCAGACGCAGAACGGCGCCCTATTATAGTAGTAAATGCCACAGTATAGTAGTAAGATTCTTATTTAATTGAGTGACATCACTGGTGACATCATCACTCAGGACATCTTCTGTGGTGTTTTATGGCAGTTGGCATCATTTATGTTGCATTACCGCCTCCTTCTGGATTTATCCATCCACTGTTTCCCTACATCCTGTAAAACCTGATCCGAAACTCCGTCTGAACTCCCAACCCACTCAGGACATCACTGATGATGTCACTCACTGATGACATGCTCGAGTGACATCAGTGATGAGATGAATTCTGACTTTAATCTCAGAATTCTGACTTCATTCTCCTCTGGGATTAGAGTCAGAATTTTGACTGAATTCTGACTTTAAGAATTCTGATTTTTCTCAGAACCTTGACTTTAAACTCAGAATGAATGTTTTTTTCTCTCTGAATTCTGACTTTATTCTCAAAATTCTAACTTCATTCTAAATTATATTATTATTATATATATATTTTTTTTACATGTGGCCTAATCCTCTTCCGTAGTTTTGTGTGGTGTAGGCCTAAAAAAAACAAAAAAAAGGCAACCCTTCGGAATTTGACCCCAAGGTTGGGAACCACTGTGATAGGCCGTATAAACCTCCCTAATAAGTGAACGTAAGTATTGCATGCAGGTAGATAGATCAAATTTAACGTTGACGTTACTTTGCAGAGTAAGTAATTACTTTTATTATGCAGTAATGTAAAGTAATTAAATTACTTTTTGTAACTAACTAATGTAACTTGTAACTAATTACAAATTTTCAGTAACTTGCCCAACATTGCATATAGGCGTAGTGTATGGGTGTATGGGTTTTGAGAAGTGCTGATGGGCCCTGATGGTAAAATGTGAGCAATTCGTTCACAGTTCATTCAGTTGCTTTTTCATCATGTCGTTTTCGTCGACACAGTTAACACTGTGCTAGCACATGGATTAGCATCTCCAAAGCATCTCCCCCTGCTACAGAGTGGGGCTGCTCTGCTCTGCTCTGCTCGCAGCAGCAGACCACGTTCGCCCCGGAGGTGCACCCCTTGGAGGTGCCAGTGTGTTTGTACAAAACGCTCCATCTCCTGCGTATAGCATCCCCCAGGCTTCTGCTGATAAGAACGTGTTCATGGCCACGTTGTCTGGCTAAATCAGGTATAAACAAAGGGAAGAAAAACAAAAACAAAAGAACAAGATGCAAAGCGGATGCAGAAATGTGTCCGAGCAAAAAAACAAATGGAACACAAATTTGAAAAAGGTAGAGAGAGGCACCTATACCGTTGCACGACAGTATGTCTTGTAATGGAGCCCCTATAGCAACACATGGGCAACATGCGGCCCCATGGGCCCCTGGACCTTCAGAATGCGGCCCTCAACGTCCTAGAAAGAAAAGAAAACAAACACTGAATAAAATGCAGAATTATGTTAATGTTAGTCTACATATAAACATCATAACTGGGTCAAAATAACTCGCTCATACTCTGATCTTCAGAAACCCAGTCACATGTAAACTGGTTACTGTGCATAATTATAATATATCAACTTTCACTTTTAGTTTTCACCTTTTGCACAAACTCAGACTTGCGCCGCCGCCTTCGATCAACAACAAAAAAACATGTCAGAAAGAAATCTTACTATATTGGCATTATCATAATATCCCCCCCTGTATTAGAAGTAACTTGCCATTTCCCAGTCAAATTCCTCTATGTGAGAATGGATATGCCCATTACAATCCACCCGGCAATTCCTCAGTCGGCGACGGCGAAGGAAAGCCATACAGATTATGATGTCCTGTTTAATCGTAATGAGACCTTGCATGAGGCATGGCCAGGTTACTCCATGCATGTGAATGTGGCAAATGTGTCTTTGAGAGAGAATTGATGAGTTTGTGCGTGTGTGTGTGTGTGTGTGTATGCGTGTGTGTGTGTGTGTGTGTGTGTGTGTGTGTGTGTGTGTGTGTGTGTGTGTGCGTGTGCATGTGCATGTGTGTGTACTGTATGTGTATGTAAGAGAGAGAGAGAGAGGCAGAAAAAGACATAGGCTCTGCCCCCCCCCCAAACACAATCCTGGAGACATTAGCCGTTAAAGGCAGAGGGAGTCGCCGTGGGAGATAGGTAGTGTGATACGGGAGAGATGAAATATTTACACGACAGAACTAGGCAGGTTTATCTAATTCTGAAAAATGGATGAGTTCTCCGAGGGGCTTCCAGGGTTGTGTCCGTTCAGACAGGAGCAGACCACGCAGGCCGGGAAGAGCGATAACTCTGCCATCCATTATTCATGTCTGATATTGTCCTGGGTGGGCCCGGCGGCCTTGGCTTGCTCCTGATATTTCCCCCGGCTTTATTGGCTTGATGAGAGCGTACGCTAGCTGTCGTAGGTTGTGCTCGGTCCGACATAAACAACATGATCGTAAAGATAACGCTCATTCATCCAGGCTACACCTCTTGAGATCAAGGATCTCTTTTTACTAGGGAGCCATTTCCATGACCTTTCAGAGACTTGCGGCGTACATGTGACTTGTATGTGTGACTTGATTTGACAACTTAGCTCAGCGATATGGTAAATGGCCTGCATTTATATAGCGCTTTTATCCAAAGCGCTTTACAGTCAGTAGGTACATTCACCCATTCACACACCGATGGCGGCAGGTCACCACGCAGGGTGCTGGCACACCAACGGGAGCATTGGGGTTCAGTGTCTTGCCCAAGGACACTTCGACATGCAGACTGGAGGAGCCGGAAATCGAACCACCGACCTCTTTTATCCAAAGCGATTAGCGGACGACCCGCTCTACCTCCTGAGCTCACCAATAGGAAAAAAAGGTCCAATAGAAAGTGTTTAAAGGATGGCTTTACCGGTAATCAACCCACTTTGTATCATTAATAATCTGGGTAATATAAGCACATGGGCAGTGTTTACCTTCTCTCTCTGTGTTTTACTCATGGATATCTTCCATTTCCTCCTCTGGCAAAGCGCTCCGTTGTGGCGCGTTTTACGTCACAACACGTCACAACGGAGCTGCGGAAGTTCTGCTGGAGAGGCAGAATCTGCTCCGAGGGCGGCTGTTATTGTTTATTTTTATTTGTTTTAAGTATGTGCACATCCACGGAGAATCACATTGAGAGCCTTAACGAGCCTTAATGACTTGCAGCTGGCTGGGGCGGAGTTTCTGCAGGAGGATTTTTCTCCATGAGGTAAACAGAGAGAGAAGGTAAACACTGCCCATGTGCTTATATTACCGAGATGATATGATACAAAGTGGGTTGATTATCGGTAAAGCCATCCTTTAAGGAGATGCCCCACTTCAGTCAAGAGTCGACTTGGAATTTGTTGGAAACAAATGGGAGAGGTGTAGTAGGGGCAAAAATGGACATGATATATTTCGTCACTGTGCACACACATCTTTTCAAAAATCGCTGTCTGTGCATGTTGGTTTCAATCTTAAAAAAGGGGAAAACATTATTTGCTGTTTGAAAGCTAATATTGCATTCTTCTTAAAATGGACCTCTGAAAAGGCAAAACGCAGGAATTATAGTAGTGGGTACATGGTCTTTGTAGTTCTTTTCACTCTCAACATGGCTGCTGCCGCGGAAGTGACAGGCAGTCTGAATGAAATTGAATGTAACGTTCCCAATTCTATGTATTAAATTCTAAAAAACGACCCTCAACATTTGGGAAGGCTAAGCCACACAACTAGTTCGTTATAATCTAACTAAATGCTTCGAAGGTGACTTTACGACCGCGAGGACTCAATCAATGAATACCACGGAGATCATCCACACAGGCACCTTCGGCGATCTGATTGGTTGAAGTTAACACCCACCAGCGGTGATAGACAGATGGGTCATCCAATCACCTGCCAAGTAGCTTGGACAAAGTGCCCGCCTCCGTCAGCGGGTCTGGTGACTTCATTCCCAGATCGACTGGTTTAGTGAAACCTATGTGGAGCTATACCGTCCATCTGGCAGCAGTTAACTTGCTAAGGCATGCACAGGTAAGAGAAAGACATCTCTCTTCTCATCTATCTGGAATATGGCAGAGCAATCTAGTAAGAGAGTGGTGCCAGCGGAGGTCCAAAATGCGTGACTCATAGCCAATAAATAGCCAGGAAGGAGGCTCGCGCCTCTTTTGAATGCTAAAATAAAGCAGATAGTGTACCATTTGATTCTTTAAACGTCGAACCCTTTCAAAGTACATCACAAACTGTCCATTTTGCTGCAACTCGACAGCGCTGCTTAATCCAGAACCTTACTTCGGGGGAACTCTTGAGATTAAAAAACTGCTCCATTGGAGTGAACGGAGATGTTGCGACTCTTCTATATACATGACTCTCAAATAGGTGAATATCCCAAAATGTTGGTGTGTTCCTTTAACATTGAGGATATTTAACATATTTTTATTGTCATTGCTGAGTAATTCATTACTAGTAGAGAACCACCGCTGCAGACTCATACACATACACATGCACACGCACACGCACACGCACACACACACACACACACACACACACGCACACGCACACACACTGTGCCTTTGCCTGCAACCACCTTGGATGCTGGTCAGACTTGAATGATGACTGTATCCATTATTCAACGTTGTTCTGAATCAGGGTGATTATGGTCCTATTATTACTGGCTTTATTTCATATTTTCATTCTCAATGCTGGCTATTTCATTGCTGTAGTGAACCACCACTGCAGACTGACTACAGCGGACACGTGCACGCACGCACACACACACACACTGACACACACACACGCACACACACCCACACAGGCACGCACGCACGCACACACACACACACACACACGCACGCACGCACGCACACACACACACACACACACGCGCGCACACACACTCACGTCCAGTCTCAAAGCTTGATGTGTGATGATGACCTACGTCTTGCCTCAGTACAACAAGTCTCTTTTATGTCTTGCATATCAAATGTTCTTATTGATATGGTCCTGTGATGATCTGTTTTCACTCATGCTGTTGGCAAAAGGCAACTGCCCCCCAAAGTTAAAGGTATGCAACTATTTCATTAAAACACGTTTTTTTTTTAATCCTTATAGAAAAGTTTCCCCTCAAAAACATCAACTATAACACATTAAATACTCTGTCAGTGTGTTTGTGGTCAGACGCTGCCCCCTGCCTGATTTAGGTGCTGTTTACATTTTGGGTGGCTGTGCCGGGACATATTTGGGCGGATACACTGTGTAGAGGTCCACGTGGGGCTGTGTAACGTCCAGCCAATAACATCGCTCACAGGGCATCAGCCCAGCCAATAGCATCGCTCACAGGGCATCAGCCCAGCCAATAGCATCGCGAAGATGTTCTGAGAGTAGATCGCGTCAGCACAGTGGAGTCAGGGTGGGCTAAAACCAGGAAATGCAGTTTCTCACCAGATCATTTGCGAGCTGTTTGGAGCTCACTTCGATGGTTTGGAGGCAGGTGTGCGATTTATTTTGTTTATTTGTGATTTTATAACATAACCGCTGTGAAACTATCCGAAAAAAAGTTGAATACCTGCGTTTCAATGGTTTACCGGCGCTCTCTCTCTCTCCCCACATAAACACAGCCTCACTCAACCACATAAACACAGAACACAGCAAAACAATGTCCCACCACAAAAAAACACGCATACAAAAAAGCACTGCTTCATTGTGGCTTTCAGTGGTGTTGAGGTATTTGCTGTTCCCGTACAAACGGCCCTGTGCATTCATTTGTTCTCTTGATTGTGTCGAGGCTTAAATATTGCATTGTGTTCATCTCTCTCTCTGACAGCGCTGTTTGTTGATGTGTTAAACAAAACACATATAGCAGAATAGGCATGCTGTAGTTTCCCTGGTATGTAGGCTATCAAGTGTGTGCCTCCACCAATGTTTCTTACATATAAAAACACCACTGATATTCATGTATCTACAAACCTGAGATACAACATATTTCAGTTGAGAAAATGTTCATATTCGACATATCCGTGGATTGCATAAATGTACAATGTACACAGATTTTCTTCTGGAGACCATGGCTGCCATGGCACATGGTGAGACACCTTCTTCTGAAGACCATGGCTGCCATGGCACATGGTAAGACACCTTCTTCTGGAGAACATGGCTGCCATATGGCACATGGTAAGACACCTTCTGGAGACCACGCCTGCCATAAGACACCTTCTTCTGGAGACCATGGCTGCTGTGGCACATGGTAAGACACCTTCTTCTGGAGAACATGGCTGCTGTGGCACATGGTAAGACACCTTCTGGAGACCATGCCTGCCACATGGTAAGACACCTTCTTCTGGAGACCATGGCTGCTGTGGCACATGGTAAGACACCTTCTTCTGGAGACCATGGCTGCTGTGGCACACGGTAAGACACCTTCTTCTGGAGACCATGGCTGCCACATGGTAAGACACCTTCTTCTGGAGACCATGGCTGTGTGGCACATGGTAAGACACCTTCTGGAGACCATGGCTGCTGTGGCACATGGTAAGACACCTTCACCATGGCTGCCGTGGTCACCACTGCAGGCCTGACCAATTAGCCAGCCGCCCACAATTAAGCCCGCTTCTGGAAAAGCGTTCTCTCCTCTGTACGTCCTCCGCCTTGACTATCTGTTGCCTGTAATATCTTCTCTCTGTACGTCCTCCGCCGTGACTGTTCCCTTTAATATCTTCTCTCGGTCCGTCTGCATGCAAACTAAGCCCGGAGAAATGAGCGTAATTACTAGCGGAGAAAGTGGCTAAATTGACATTCCCACCGCCTCTCGGCTCCGTCAGGTCCTCTAAGAGGCTTACAGCATGACAGACCTGCTGTGTTAATAGGTTCATCCTTAAGCTTCCTGCCTCCGTTTCCTCGACACCTTCATCTATTTGTTTTGAACACACTCTGTCATTTATGTTTCGTTTGTCTTTTTTTTAATAATATATTCATTGGGAGCACTGTGACACGTTATCACACAGAGGAGGGGGTACAATACAAATAGGACAAAGATCAAAATATCACCTCAATTGTCAAACGCAACAATGTATACAACCTGTCGTTAACATTGTAGTGACCCAAACATCATCCAGTACCATTTTTTTGCCCCCATGCACCCTTTCAATACGCCTAATTCCCATGTAATATACACACACATAAACAATACACAAGAAATGTGACAATAATAGTTTATATATATATATATATATATATATATATATATATATATATATATATATATATATATATATATATATATTAGTTTAAAATATGGTATGGCTGCTTGGCAGAGGAAGAAGAGGAGAGCAATGAACTGATACAGTAGTTGGATGATGATGATGATGATGGCGATGAAGACGAAGGCTATCAATTGTTTTCGTTCATTCCAGTCCGTTGTACAATACTAGGCATGTTCAAAACTGCCTGTACCTACCCTCTTGTGTGTACTAAGTACTATCTCACTGGTTTAAACTGCCTGTACCTAGCCTCTTGTCGTGTGTACTAAGTACTATATCACTAGTTTAAATAAGCAATTTGATACTTTCCATTTTTGCTGAGCAGGCATTTCTGTTCAAAAAATAATAATCGCCTGGCTCAATTATGCCAAAATGAAAATAACCGCCTGACTCTAATTGCCGCCTGTTTTCCTTTTACCGCCCGGGTCCAAATTGGTTTAGCATAATAAGCGCCCGGGCTCTTATTGGCAGAATTACGGTATATATTTATATATATATATATATATATATATATATATATATATATATATATATATATATACATATATATAAAATAAATAAGATTAAGTACCAGTGGTGTGCCTAGGCCATTTTGACTGGGGTGGCCCAGGTGGGGCACAGACTCAAGCAAGGATTGCACTTAGGTGGTGCCATCCTTGCACGAAAGGTGCGGCATTTAGGAAGGTTGTAGAAAGGTTTTCCCTCGCCAAAGATTAGCCTAGATTTTGTGTTATTTAGCCCCCTTCTCAACCAGCTAGAATGCCAAAGTTGGTAGCAATGGATGCTTTTGTAACCGAGGTGAATCAGCGCAGATTCCTCGTGAGTCCAGAGTGGTAGCGAGTGGATTGGTTAAACTCACTCCCCAGGAAAAAGGCAGGTTGATCAGGTCCGCCAAAGGAGCTAGCTCTCTTGGCGTTGCGGTTAACATGTCGGACTCCCACACTGCAAAAACGGAATTTCAAGAAAGTACAAAAATCCTTGTTTCAAGCATATTAGTCTTATTTTAAGTCTAAAAAGAAAAATAATTCTTGTCAAGCATGTTTCGCATTAGAAATTTGTTCTTATTTTAAGAAAATATACCTTGCATTTTCTTAACAAGACATTTAAGCTAATATTGAGCAAAATTTTACCAGTAACAAGCTACAACAGTGGTTTGCATCATATCCCAGCAGAGGAACAAGATTATTTTCCTTATTTTAAGAGTAAGACCACTTGGCACAACTTCTCAATTTAAGAATCTTAAGAAATGATGAAATGACACCAGTTACTTTATCTTATTTTATTCAAGTGTCTGTCAATCAGAAAGAACATGTTTCACATTTAATTAACACCACATTGAGAAAGACCAAGTATAAACTTATCCACCATAGGGCACCACATGAATCAGTCTGAGGCTTTGTGTAGCCCAATCACATCTCCTAGGTAATATTTCATAGGGACATATTCCATATCCTTGTGAGTAAAACGATAATACGGAGTGAAATCAACAAGGTTATCGGCAGACATTAGTTCAGTAGCTTGAGCCATGTGTGGAATCTCTATTTTATACGCCATGTAATCTCTATCATAACAAAGAGTATCGTGGTGCTGTAACTCAAAGCAATAGAATGAAGAATTTATCACATATATATTTCTTACCAGTCCGAATTCAGGTAAGTTACTAGAATTAACAGTACTCACAACTAATGACTTATCCCGTATATATTTGTTGCCATTTAGATTAATCCATTTAACAGATACTGCATGGTCTACCTCGTCATTTCCAAGGAAGGCCATCATTTTTTCTTTCAAGTATGACATATTGCTTATTTCTGATGTTGGACCCAATATACACTCATTTGCAAAGATGGGGTGTTCTGAACTTGCATTCTGACAACATTCATACATCTGATTATTCCTTATTAGAGACTTGCAAACATTTTTAAAATTACCTTTTAAGGCCCACTGTTTGAAAAAGCAATGTTTTGATTCAAATCTCATGCACATGTGACGGACCATTGGTCCCAGTAGTTTAATTTGGGATGCAGCATGAATCAAATAGTGTTGTTTGGGGGTGATGTTATTATCTGGGAAAAGGTTCTTCATATGCTTTAAGTGCTGTTCAATGAGTGTTTTCAATTTGTTAATAGTCTGTAGACCAATAACAGGAGCAAACAAAATTTGAACAATCTCTATGAGTTCAAGAATTATTGTGTAGTACTCATTACCTTTAACTGTATCAATAAGAAATGGCAGTATCTTTAGCAGAACAATCATTTGCCCCGAGGACTGCTTCAACTTATTATCACTGGAAGCTAATGTGCTGTATGCTATAGGGCTTGGTTTATCTCGGACATCAAGTGGAGAATAGGGGAATCCAATTATAGCACTATTGAGAGCATCCAAGTCTAGTTCTCCTAAAAGAACCAAGTCTTTTATGACACACTTTATTTCTAATGGAGCAATGCCTTCAAGAATGACATGCATCATATCTTGGGGTGTTTGTTGGATCAAATTAAAGGCTGGGAATTCTACCAGTTTGCTCCGTCTGTTGATGCCAAATGTAGTTTTTAAGCTGTTTCTGAGATACTCGGTGTTGGCCTTGTCAATGTCATTACACTGCCGGAGATGTCTCTCTATTGTCCTTTTCTCAAAGTTCTCCTCATCAAAATGCATTTGCATGTCCTCAAATGAACATTCACACTGCCGACATTTACTATAAGCAAATCCAACGCCCTCTTTAAATCCACAAAGCTCATGCTGAGCTAAAGTGTCTCCACATATTGAAACTAATGCTCCAAATATTTCACGTTCACCACTCCCAATTTGAATTTTAACCCCATCATATAGCTTTACTAAGTCATCATGCAACCTTCCCAAAATTCCATCAACTCCACATTCAGAGAGTTCACTCCTCTTTGCAATGGCGAGTAGGCGAATCGCAGCTAATTTTGATCTATATTTAGGATTAATGTTTCCCAATGTGTAATAAAACATAGTCAACTTATGCTTGGAAGCATGAGACCCAAGCGGGTTGCAAATGGCTATATCATCTGAGTAAATTATTATCTGTAAAGCAGAGGGCTGAGCAGAAAATAAAGGGTGTGATTTCATGAGTTCTCCATCTACAATATCATATAAATACCCACTTCTGTACTTCTGCGGCTCATCTATCATTGCCAAGACTTTTGGATGAGACAATAACTGTTCCAGACTTTTGATCAGAGGTACATAATGAAAACATTTGGGTTTGGTAGAGAGGACTCTTTTTGCCCCTTTTTTCAGCAAGCAAGCAGTATGCCCAACAGAAACCACCTCTGACTCCACAAAATTAAAATTCTGCTTAATCACACTGTCCTGCCTGTACGTTGTCGAAACAGATGCAAATGGATCCTCAATCCGGTCAAACACAGCCATAGCCTCCTTTTCAAGTTCACTTCCTCGATGTTGCTGGAATACGGTTTGTAGCTGACTCCTCAGTTTAGTCACCAACAGAGCTTGGTACTGCTGCATTCCCGCCAAGACGTCATTCACACCACTCTGAAGAACAGGCCAGAAAGGACAACAAATTACATCACAATAGTCCCTTGTCCAAAAATGATTATTGTGTCCCTTATAGGGCTAGAGACTAGGCCACCCCTTCTATAAGGATTATTACACAGCTTTGTTGAATACTCCATTCATTGGTCACTCAGTCACGGCATTCTACCATCTATTATTTCCATATAACAGACCGCTGCTATGTACTTATTTCTAATAAGACACACTCCTGTCATATCAATCTGCAGAAAGAGGTCTCCCTCTCACGATTCTTAAAGGGACAGCTCACTCTAAAAGCCAAAATACTTATTTTCCTCTTATTTCACTTGTGCTATTTATCCATTAGATGGTTTTGTGTTAGTTGCTTGGTTTTTGGAGATATATGGAGTATTCTGCCTTCTCTCGAATACAACAGAACTGGATGGCACTCAGCTTGTGGTGCCCACAGTGCCAAAAAAAACAAAACAAACAACAAAAACATTTGAAAAACAACAGCAATGTGTCTTTCCAGAAGGCATGACCCCGTTACTCCGGATAATTCATAGACCTTGTTATGAGCAGTTTAATGTAGGACCTATTTTATTTCAACCGAACTGCACCCGCTGCTAGCTATTCGCTGTTCTAGCTGGTGATAGCTGCAGTTTCAGGCAGGAACTAGCTAGCAGCTAGCCGGTGTAGTTTGGTCGAAACAAAATAGTTCCTACATGAAACTGCTGACAACAAGGTCTGGATTAGCTTGAGTAATGGGATCTGATTTCTGGAAAGAGACAATGCTGTTGAATTTTTCAAAAAAGTATTTGTTTGGTGCTTTAAGCACCACAAGCCGAGTGTCATCCAGTCCCATGGTATTGGAGAGAAGGCAGACTCGGCAATTCACACCAAAACCATCTAGATGGAGAAATAGCAGTACAGGTGAGAGGAAAAATAAGTAGACTCCTCTTGTAGTGATCACTTTGGGACAGGTCAAATTGATCACTATAAGCAGAGGATCATTATGCGTTCATTCTTTATTTCTCATGCAGATTAACATCTAATTGACATTTGTATACTGTATTACACGAATGCAGTACATAAGTAATGAAACAGAAAGCGTTGCTATTTACTGAATGTTATTTACTTTAAAAACCTATACAGTAGGGTAGCGTAGTCTTCCAGCTCTTTCAAACAGAGTGGTCTTGCATAGACAGAGATGCCGCAATAAAACAAAAATAGAATTACTGTACATAAAAAAAAATCCATTGTTCTCAGACAAGGGTCAAAATTATCACTGTAAGCGGAGTATTGATCTCTGTAAGAAAATTATTCAAACAGCATGTGTATAGGAATGATTCAGGACCAAGCATTTTGATCAATATAAGCGGTTGATCACTACAACCGTGAAGCAGATTCCACTGCATTTTCTGCATTATTTTTGCGTGATACAGAAACAAAAAATAGATATAAGAATGATGGAATGGGACTGTCACAGCAGCGGCTCAAATGGCCTTCACACAGAACAATACCAGAAAACAAGAAACACTGAAAACAACACCAGCATCGCTGTCACAGCTGAACTTGCAATAAGACAAACCTGTGAAAGACGGTGTTTTTCTCTTGCAGTCAACACAATCGCAGTAGCTTGTCTGGTCAGATCCTTTAAAAAAATAACAATCAATATCAGAAGTGTGTGTGAGTTAATTAAGTAACTTTTTATATCTCACTGAACACAATATTCTGTTTAAGAGTAAACCAATTGCATGTTATTGTGTGTTGAAGAAACTTGTAAGTATGCTTAGTGCTTACCTTAGATGTGCATGATGCAGAGGGGCCATCTGCAGGCTCACTTGGAAAATCTGGGACATTCAAAGTTGTATCAACAGTCCGGGACAGATCATGGTGCCGTGTAGAGGTAAGGGTGTCACCGCCGAAGCCAGAGTACAATGACACAGTAGTGTCAAAATCACCAAAATGCTCAGGAGCAACAGAATCCGGACAGGGTTGCACTCCGTCATCCTCCATCGTTGCATCGTCTCCAGCAGATTGCACTCTGTTCTCCATTGCATCCTCAGTTGGTTGGTCTCTGTCAGTGGTGCAAAGTGAAAGTACTAAAATACTAATTTCAGGTATTTTACTTGAATGTATCCTTCTCATGCCACTTTCTCCACTCCACTACATCTCAGATGGAAATATTGTATTTTTTACTCCACTACATTTATCTGACAGCTGTAGTTACTTTATTAAATAAGATTGGACAAAACAAGTGTTGTGAAGGTATGGGTCTGGGTAATTTTTTTACAAATCAAACAATCAATAGATTACTGGACAAAATAATAAGAAGATTAATCCATAGTGATATTAATCAGTTGCAGTCCTATCAAAAATAGTTCAAAATGAGGCCCACTTCAACCAACTACAACTGTAAAATCCTGATTTCCCATTCCTGCATGAGTATTAATACAGTAGTACAGGTACAGCTAAAGTCCCCTAAAATTTCATCATGTCAGTTTTGGGCATTAGTAACGTTTACTTACCTCTGCTCTCTGTTCTGTGTCGTTTCATCAGCTGGCCTGTATGCCCACCGGCTGTGAGCATTTAAACTGTCCGCCGTTCTAGGTTCCCTTCTTGGGGTCGCCAGTGTTGTCGTCCGTGATCTGTATCTACCAGTACCACTGTCAAGGTGTTCTGAGTGGGTTCTTCGAATATGATACCAAAGTGAGTTATAGACTCTATACTCTCTCACGCAATCATCTATTCCACAAACAATGCGGAAATCCGGGCTACGACTGTGAGCAGTATGTATGTGACTCAATAAAGAGTTGAGGGTCAGAGCCACAAACACACCACAGATGACACAGCGCCAAATCATTTTCTTTGTTTGTCGTTTCTTGTCCCTAAATTTAAGTTGTTAACGCACCCACCAGACAACAGCATCAGCACATATGTTTATCATTGAATCGTCTGATTTTGACTCAAAACACCTGGCACAAGAGGTGGTATCAAGGGGTAGTCATCATAATTATGTGCCGTCACCGCAGCAACCACCAGCCATTGTATAAATGTTCAGATACATGTGAATTTATATATATCGTTTTAACTGTGTAATTCTACAATATTATTTAGAGGAAACAATTATTGGTACATTAAAAATATATTTATTACAGCCGCCACCCCCCTCCGGAGGAGATGGTGTAATCCAATGACGTCAGGCGACGCCATTTTATTTCTTCCCCGCCAAACGCAAACTCACAGCCCGCCCGAACTATGCGCCGGAACACAGCCAGGGATTAGCTGCCGCAGTGCTCCAGTTAGACTATGGTTAGTTAAATAAGATAAAATGTATAGCTAGTTAGTTGACACTTTCGCGTTATGGAACTTGACGAGATTGCTACTAGCACGCTCACAGGTATGGTATATGTATTCGTATTGACGTGTGAAACGTATGTTGTTTGATTTAGCGAGCCTGGCACGCTGCTGGTTAGCTATCAGCTTAGATGCAACGCAGCTGCATTGGAAGTTACTAACGTAGTCTGTAGCTAGCTAATTAGCAAGCTAACTTGCAGACCCGCGTTAGCCTGTTAGTATTTCAAGCCAGGCTGTCTCTTCTACATTATATGTATTCGTATTGACGTGTGAAACGTATGTTGTGTTTGATTTAGCGAGCTTGGCACGCTGCTGGTTAGCTATCAGCTTAGATGCAACGCAGCTGGCATTGGAAGTTACTAACGTTAGTCTGTAGCTAGCTAATTAGCAAGCTAACTTGCAGACCCGCGTTAGCCTGTTGTTAGTATTTCAAGCCAGGCTGTCTCTTCTACATTACTCGAATGCACCATATTTTATCAGAAGCATTTGAAAATTGCAGGAGGAGCCAACGTGTCTGTTTTAAGAGGCTAGCCTGTAGCTAATGTAAGTCAGAGCCTGCCAGCCTGGTGACAACAGGTGTTGTGCAGAGTTTTGCACTCCTGCCAACAAATCCATCCCCACCTCACGGGAGCTCAATTTAATGATTTATGCAGAAACATAACTGTTTAAAAATGATAACATTGTCTGGGTACACCTGACCTCCAGGGCAGTGGGTCTGTCCTGGCTTATGGAGACCGACTTTGATGCATAAAATCCGGGTCTAGGTGACTACCATGCTTAGGGCTTTCTTCTGGCTGATGGAGGACGACTTTAATGCTTAAAAACCTGCTACAGGGGGCCGGTGGGGTCTACTGCTTTATGGAGGGTGGTGCATGTCTCAGCTGTTTGTACCTGCACCCCTGTTTTTATGTTAGAACAGCTCTAAAATATACTTGGGAGTGGGGATGCAATTCTAGGCGGGATGCAGAACTCTGCATAAGACCTGATGTGCAGCGCAAGTGTTACAAATGTATGGGACTAAAATATTTTCCCAAGATTGGCAGGTCTGCTGTAGCAAGAGTGAGCAAAATGTCAGAACACTATGGTAATTGTACAGGAAATGTAAAAAAAATACACGAATTCAGTGATGAGCTCAGGGTCTTGCCCCTACCTGTATTTTCTGTTCCAGCTGCTAATATTGATGGTGAGTTGCTTCACTCCCTCTCCCGGGAAGAAGTAAACGAACTTTTTCCAGGGCCTGACAACTTTTTGAGGCGCCGGGCTGTATGGCAGCTGGTGACCGGAGGCAAAAGGGTAAGTTCTTAGAGTATTACACTATGACATTATGCTTTTTTTTTATTAATTATCTAAAAGATACTGCATGTTCATTTAACTAACAAGTAAATGCACACACTACAATATAAAGTTATCCCATGAAATATCTAAGTGTAAATGTATTTTAGGCAGAGACTGCTGCACCTCTACACCTACAACCATCAACCAGTGGAGAAAGTGGCCTTTCAGAAGAGGACCCCAACATTTCTAAGTTTGTGACCATGTCCGGCCCATCATACATTGTCTACACTGATGGTGATCTCGAACGTGCGAGAAGCGCCTACTTTGAGCAGAAGCGGCTGGGGAGCGAGTACAGCAAGTTATCTAAGGAGCTCTTCTGCCGACTAATAAGACACACCATGACAAACATGGTTTCAATTGCAAGAGTGGCCGATGACTCCAGGTACCCCAGTAGATTTGAGGTCCATGCAATGGCCAGGAGATTGGTGGCCTACTATCCAATGTTGAGTGGTGCTGACTGTTCGTGGGTAAGTAGCTTTTGTAACAATTACTTGTATTTGATTGCCTTTTTCACAGCAACCATTTTGTGTCTAAAAGGCAGGGTAAACACAAGTGCAACCAAAACATTAATGAGGGCCCCAGCACTGGAACACCAAAATGGATTGGAAGTTGGAAACCCTCATTACTGTTTGGGTAGCACCTATGTTTACCCTGCCTTTTAGACACAAAATGGCTGCTGTGAAAAAGGTAAATGGTGAAAACCTGCATCTCTTTGTGTCAATATATCCGATATCGTATTGTGGCAGACTTTGTGATATTGGAAAATATTGTATCGTTGTCCAAAGCATCTAGATAATGTGTTGTGATGAAACTTTAGACGCCTATCGTTGATGTGGCGAAAGTGGTGTTTATGTGGTGAAAAAAGGTCTTAGGATGTGTGTGAACGCTTTGGAAATCATGTCGAGAGCGCTTCCATTGTCCACAAAACGGCGCACGGAGCGTTTTGTGTGCTTTGTTTTGTTTTCCCCTGCGGTTGCAATTTAATCATACTTCTGGGCAGCAACAACAACAAATGTTTCAGCCCATAGGCCTTCCTCAGCGCTAACTTGACGCGTATGATATATTGCCACACAAAATACAGCGATACTATGCTGTATTGATTCCCCCTACCATTTGTACCCGGCAGGAGCATGTAGCTAAAAAGCTCATGAAGAGACTAGCGAATGTGAAAAGTCCAAGGAAGGCTACGAAGAGACCACGACAGACTGAGGATGCTGCAACAACAAGCGACTATGATGGCGATTCCAGTTCATCTACAATTATTCTTGAGAGGTCATCACCTCCTATACAGCACCCCGGTGCAATGCCGGCATCTGCTGCCAGCACCCCAGTGCGACGCCGGGATAGCAATGATAACATATGTATGTAATATGCATGTATGCAGTCTTTAGTGCTTTGGTGATTTGGAAACCCAGGATTTTCCAACCCCCCATCTATACATCTATCTCTTTATGTCTCCTGCAGCCAGCACCTCAGTCCAACACGGGTCCCCTACAGCCAGCACCGCAGTGCAATGCTGGGATAGCAGTGATAACACATGTACGTATTATTGAATTTTGTGTGGAGATATATATATATATATACATGCATATATAAAAGATACATTTTTTTATGTCACCTACAGCTAGCACCTCAGTGCGACCCCAGCCCCCTGCAGCAAGCACTCCAGTGCGGCGCCGGGATAGCAGTGATATAAGATGTATGTATGCATTCTTTGGTACTTTCAGGGTATCCGCGGGGTCTTAAATTATTAAAAGCTGAGAAATCAATTTAGGGAACATTTAAGACCCTTAAAGTATTAAAAAAGTTTTAATTGCCATGTGAAAGGTATTGCATTTTGTAACATATGTGCTGATTGTGTTAATTGAGCATATGATATCGTCCCATATCGATCGCAGACCCCTGAATTGACGCGATATTGTGTCGTGGCAGACTTTGTGATATCGGAAAGTATTGTCGTCCAAATAATCTAATGTATTGTTATGAAACTTGTGATTTACACGCCTATCGTTGATGTGATGAAAATGGCGTTGAGGTCTTGAAAAAGTCTTAAAAAAGGTCTTAAAGGGTATTTGATTTAACTTCAACATCACTGCATATACCCTGTACTTTGGTGAATTTAACAGTTTGGAAACCTAGGATTTTTCAACTCCCCCATATATATATCTATCTTTTTATGTCGCCTGCAGCCAGCACCTCAGTCCAACACCGGCCCCCTACAGCTGGCACCGGAGTGCAACGCCGGGATAGCGGTGATAAAACATGTATGTATTAATGCATTTAATAGTATGCATCTGTGATTCTTTAAAAGAGAAAACTTTCAACAGTTTGGAAACCTAGGATTTTCAAATCCCCACCTGTATGTATGTATGTATGTATGTGTGTGTATATTATAATTATCTTTTCTTATTTCTGTCACCTGCAGCCAGCACCTCAGTCCAACACCGGTCCCCTACAGCTGGCACCGGAGTGCAACGCCGGGATAGCGGTGATAAAACATGTATGTATTAATGCATTTAATAGTATGCATCTGTGATTCTTTAAAAGAGAAAACTTTCAACAGTTTGGAAACCTAGGATTTTCAAATCCCCACCTGTATGTATGTATGTATGTGTGTGTATATATGTATATTATAATTATCTTTTCTTATTTCTGTCACCTGCAGCCAGCACCTCAGTCCAACACTGGTCCCCTACAGCTGGCACCGGAGTGCAACGCCGGGATAGCGGTGATAAAACATGTATGTATTATTGCATTTAATAGTATGCATCTGTGATTCTTTAAAAGAGAAAACTTTCAACAGTTTGGAAACCTAGGATTTTCCAACCCCCAAATATATAAATATATATATATATATATATATATATATATATATATATATATATATATATATATATATAAATCCACTTCTTTTCTGTCACCTGCAGCCAGTACCTCAGTGCAACTCCAGCCCCTTGCAGCAAGAACTAGCACCCCAGTTCAACGCCGGGATAGCAGTGATAAAAGATGTATGTATTTTTGCATTTAATACACTGTATGCATCGGAATTCGAGAGCTGCGAGCTGCTGTTCTCCATTCATTATTGCAATATTATAACCACACGCATGGATGAATGAATCCTGTTACTTTTCAGAGTTCCTCCTGAGTAATGGTTTGGAAACCTAAGATTACCCCCTCAATCTTTTTCTTTTTTTGTCAACTGCAGCCGGCACCCCACTGCAACGCCAGTCACCCGAAGCCAGCACCCCAGTGCAATGCCGGGATAGCACTGATGAAAGATGTATGTATTTTTTTATACTCTGTATGCAATATTGCAACTATGTTATCCCACAACCAACGTACCTTGGTTTTTGGGTTTTAGTTTGTGTGCCCTGGGATTTTGTGAGAACCTAGGGGTTAAATTGAGCTGCCTTACTAGAAGGGGACTCAAGACAGCTATAGATTTATTATGAAACATAAAATGATGTCACTATTCTAACTGATAAAACCACGAAATTACATGCAAAAGGGTCAAACACTTTACAATCTATGATCCCCCCTTCAGCCACCACCGCGCTGTACAGATTAATTTACTATTATGGCAGTATTAAACAAGTTACACCCTCCCCCCTTTATTTTTTATGCATTCAGCTGCTTCAATTGACTCCGTGGACAGCGAGCAAACCCAGGCAAGACACTACAAGACTCTCCAAGACTTGTACAAGTCCAAGAAGCCGAACAAAGCTGCGGTCGCTCAGTTGCTGGACCTGGAGTTCGAGTCAAGAAGACGCTTTATTGACTCTGATGTTTTGAGGGAGCAAGACAGACCAAAGAAGATTCTAGAGGCTTACCCCTGCTTCAAAGATGTAGATCATGTAAGTAATTTCATTAGAAATAGAACAGAAACCCTTTACTATCATTGTATACAAAGGAACTTGATGTTTGCTCCTTGTAAACCAGGGGCCGGTTGCACATAACACCTTAAGTTAAGATTTTCCTCCAGTCCGAGTTAAGGTGTCCATAAAATAAAATTGGTTGCTCAAAACAACCTTAAATCTTCTCCTTAAGGTTAAACATTTTAAGGAAAACGTAAGCACAATATTTAGGGTGTTTTGTGCAGCCGATTCCACGTTATGGACACCTTAACTCGGACTCTTAAGGCATATCTTAACTTTAGGTGCTTTGTGCAACCGGCCCCAGCTCTTCCCAGTTGACTTTTTTATTTATATTTTATTTTTTCTATTTATTTGGGGAGGGGGGGGTGAATTTTCTCCCCAATTGTACTTGACCAATCACCTGCTATTTTTTGTTTTGTTTTTGTATTGATCTAATTGAATGTATTTTTCAGGTCCTGGATGAACTGAGGAGAATTATAGATCCAACCAATCCCCGGTACATCGCGGAGGTGATGGAGAGATGGGACACCTTCTTCACGAATGTCCAGTTTTATGGCATCCAGAAGAAGGTCATGAAGCGTCCAAAGACGTTGAACGGAGGTGAGGTCACAATACCTTCTTTGTCCCATGGTTATATTTGGAGGTCTCATGATGAGTGGCTATTTATAGCAGTGGTTCCAAACCTTTTTTGTCCTATGTACCCCTTGAGCTGTTTTGCCATGCCAATAGTACCACCTCACTCATGAGTCTTCATGATTCCAAAATAATTTGTTCTATTAAACCTTTAGTATCCAACACAACTGTGTATTAAATGAAACTCATTTGAATGACTCTTCTTTAATACAAAGACATTTAGCCTCTGCATTTATTAGTAAAAAAAAATGAATGTGTGTGTGTGTGTAGGCACTCGTAATTCACTTCAGCATCCCAAGTGTGGACGGGGGTGAACATTTAATAGTCCACACTGTATAGACTAGTCAGTTTGATAATGTTTGGGTCACTAAGGACCTGAGAATGAAATCATTCTTAGTGATTCATTTTCATGTATTGACTGCCATATGTTGCCTTTTCTGTCAAAACCAGTGGAGCATTCCATATCCGTGTTCGGAGCCCTGCCACAGCTCTTTCCATCCTCCATCACACCCCCGAAGAAACTGGGCGGCAGCAGCGAGGCCCTGTTCCATGTCCTTATGGTGAGCGCAGTATATTGGATATTGTATTGTAGTTGGTTGTTTCATTTGGTCAGCAAAGAATGTATACAACACATTTTCCTCAGATTTGATGTGGAATGATCATCATTTGATCATTCAGTGTTTTCACTGTGATAGTTTTCTAATCTTTTACATTGACTTTTGTCATCTAGCCTTCAGAAGACCCGAACAGTTTCCTGCAACAACGACCTCTGTCGACTCCAGTTGTCCTCATCAGCCAGGAAAACTGCATGCTCGCCATTGGGAACATTCCAGTGGTGACCTTTGACAGAGATCAGTTGAAAGTGGGACTTCTCTACCTGATGGCTTTTTATTATGTCATGCACCTCACCTACCCCAAGTGTGCCTCAACAGTGCTGTCAGTCCTGCAAACTGAGATCCTCCACGATGCCATCCATGATGGAGATGCAACCCATTCCTACAAAAAGGCCTTGGCTGAATGGAAGGCCTTCATGAGTGAGTAGTTGTGTGTGTGTGTGTGTGTGTGTGTGTGTGTGTGTGTGTGTGTGTGTGTGTGTGTGTGTGTGTGTGTGTGTGTGTGTGTGTGTGTGTGTGTGTGTGAAATGGAAGGGCTTTCATGAGTGAGTGTCAAGTTGACTGTTTTATTACACATTGGGAAACATTAATCCTAAATATAGATAAAAATTAGCTGCGATGTTTTCATTATGTACCTCTGATCAAAAGTCTGGAACAATTATTGTCTCATCCAAAAGTCTTGGCAATGATAGATGAGCCGCAGAAGTACAGAAGTGGGTATTTATATGATATTGTAGATGGAGAACTCATGAAATCACACCCTTTATTTTCTGCTCAGCCCTCTGCTTTACAGATAATAATTTACTCAGATGATATAGCCATTTGCAACCCGCTTGGGTCTCATGCTTCCAAGCATAAGTTGACTATGTTTTATTACACATTGGGAAACATTAATCCTAAATATAGATCAAAATTAGCTGCGATTCGCCTACTCGCCATTGCAAAGAGTGAACTCTCTGAATGTGCAGTTGATGGAATTTTGGGAAGGTTGCATGATGACTTAGTAAAGCTATATGATGGGGTTAAAATTCAAATTGGGAGTGGTGAACGTGAAATATTTGGAGCATTAGTTTCAATATGTGGAGACACTTTAGCTCAGCATGAGCTTTGTGGATTTAAAGAGGGCGTTGGATTTGCTTATAGTAAATGTCGGCAGTGTCAATGTTCATTTGAGGACATGCAAATGCATTTTGATGAGGAGAACTTTGAGAAAAGGACAATAGAGAGACATCTCCGGCAGTGTAATGACATTGACAAGGCCAACACCGAGTATCTCAGAAACAGCTTAAAAACTACATTTGGCATCAACAGACGGAGCAAACTGGTAGAATTCCCAGCCTTTAATTTGATCCAACAAACACCCCAAGATATGATGCATGTCATTCTTGAAGGCATTGCTCCATTAGAAATAAAGTGTGTCATAAAAGACTTGGTTCTTTTAGGAGAACTAGACTTGGATGCTCTCAATAGTGCTATAATTGGATTCCCCTATTCTCCACTTGATGTCCGAGATAAACCAAGCCCTATAGCATACAGCACATTAGCTTCCAGTGATAATAAGTTGAAGCAGTCCTCGGGGCAAATGATTGTTCTGCTAAAGATACTGCCATTTCTTATTGATACAGTTAAAGGTAATGAGTACTACACAATAATTCTTGAACTCATAGAGATTGTTCAAATTTTGTTTGCTCCTGTTATTGGTCTACAGACTATTAGCAAATTGAAAACACGCCTTCCTTGGAAATGAGGTAGACCATGCAGTATCTGTTAAATGGATTAATCTAAATGGCAACAAATATATATGGGATAAGTCATTAGTTGTGAGTACTGTTAATTCTAGTAACTTACCTGAATTCGGACTGGTAAGAAATATATATGAGATAAATTCTTCATTCTATTGCTTTGAGTTACAGCACCACGATACTCTTTGTTATGATAGAGATTACATGGCGTATAAAATAGAGATTCCACACATGGCTCAAGCTACTGAACTAATGTCTGCCGATAACCTTGTTGATTTCACTCCGTATTATCGTTTTACTCACAAGGATATGGATAATGTCCCTATGAAATATTACCTAGGAGATGTGATTGGGCTACACAAAGCCTCAGACTGATTCATGTGGTGCCCTATGGTGGATAAGTTTATACTTGGTCTTTCTCAATGTGGAGTTTGCATGGGGACCACAAGGGGGTTGTTGAGGTGGTTCCAGGGGGTCCCCAGCAAATTGATTATAGAAAAATTTAAAATTACTCTACCTACATTCTAACTACAGTATAAGAGCAGACCTCCAAGGCAAATCCCGACTATGTCCCTCCTATTCCTAGCTACGGCCCTTCCCTGACCACGCCCCCTCCCACCAGCCGAAGAGTTGAGAATGCTAAAACAGTTCATTAAACCGCCTTAAAGCAGTGCTAACCTTTTCACATCAAGGACCCATAAACTGACACAAATTAGACCACAGGTCCCGATTTGATACGATTTTGTCCCAGTATGCCCCATCTGATTTTTGTTTTTGCTTTAACATGTTTTATTGCCAAAATAGTCATACATTCTGTCAACCATTGTGCTACTTATGGAGGGAATTATAGTGAAGATAAATTGTTGCCCTTTTTGCTGGGGACCCCCTGGAATCCCCTCAAGGTTGTCTGTGTGTGAGAGAGATAAGGGGGGAATCCAATTAATGCAGTATTGAGAGCATCCTAGTCTAGTTAATGTCACTATACACTGCCGGAGATGTATCTCTATTGTCCTTTTCTCAAAGTTAACCATCAAAATGCACATTAGCACTCAACTCTGTGTGTGTGGAAAGCCTTTCATGAGTGAGTTGTGTGTGTGTGAGAGATTGTGGCGGTCAGACGAATGAATGGGAGGCCTTCTGGAGTGTGAGGGTCAGGTATGTCTCATCCAAAACACTTTTGTATATAGTTACAGCTGTTACTATTGCCACTCAGGGATTCCTGTTCAGGGTCTTTTGTTGAAAAGGGACATGGATCATTCGAAGTGCACTTTATATATTTTTTGTCCAAGAAGAGAAATTTGAAATTATTTTTGAAATTTTGCTTTATTGGTCTCATCACTGTAGACATGTCTTTTGTTGTCTTAGCACCTACATTACAAGTGTTGTAACAGTCCTGTGCTGTAGTTTTTATTTTTCTACTGTTTCACTAAAGAATGCAATAATGCCGCCTAGGTTTTACATGTTTAGAAAGATTATTTTGTTAAAAATATGTAAGTTTTTTTTATTTAAAGATTATTTATTTGTTTCAAATTGTTTGTTTTAAAATTGCTATTGAATGTATCCGGTTAAGATGGACCTTGAGTGTCACTGCTGTGTTGTGTAAAACCAGATTTCCTTGCTTCTTTGTTTATAAGGAGTTTATGTTCCATAAACATCATGGTCCCCAGATAAAGCCACACCAGCCATGTGAGGAAAAAGTACCTTAACGAGCCGTTTACTTCTGTGATTGTAAGTCACAAAGCAACATTTCATTTGCCCCCTTACAGTGCTGCTTTGCCAACTGAATGTGGAAGCCTGGTTGAGTTCCCCCCCACCCACACAATTCATAACTTTGTTTAAAAGACCCATGAGGAATGTCTTAAATTGGAAAAATTGTGTGGGCCTGTTTAAGCTGCTAAATTAAAAAAGAAATAAATGCTGAAAATAAGAATGCTTCTGGTGCCTTGATTTAAGACAAAGTCACTTATTTTCATTATGCTCTTTGAAGAAATTGAAGTTTCTTATTTTAAGGATTTGGGGGCAATTATTATTCTTAGATTTAGGATAGAAATTCTCAAAATCTGCTTAATCAAGAGACCAAAATACCAATTTAAGGAAATCTTTCTTAAATAACATAGTCTTTATTGCTTGTATTAAGCAAAAACTTGCTTAGATTTAAGCAATTTTTGTCTAGTTTTAAGGCCCAGTATAGTCTTTCAGTGGCTAGAATTTTTTGCTAATTTTTAAGAATTCTAGTCAAGCAAAATTTGCTCACCCCATTGGCAGAATTTTTTGCTTGATATAAGAAAATTTGACTAGATTTAGGAATATTTTGCTCATTTTAAGTAGGGCTGTTTTTGCAGTGCAAGCCGAAGGTCGGCGGTTCGTACCCACTCCTGGACAAGCCCTTAACATGGGTTGCTGCAAGTACCACCTACACAACGCCGTTACACTTTAGGTCTTCTAGTTTAATATGATATCAGTATCTCCACTGTAGATTTAAAAATGAACCCTCAGGATTTTCGGGTGGCCAGTTAGATTTCAGGGGTGGCCGGTGCCACCCTTGGCCACCCCCTAGAAAGGCGCCTGTTAAATAGTAAATTTTAGCAATCATCCTTATTTATCTCTTAATGCCATATAATCATTGTTGCCATATTTGTGTAAAGTCTTTGGGTTTACCTTTAATATTGTAATACATCTTATGCTGTGGAAGATAACTTCTGATCATTTCATTTAGTGTCGGAGGGTTAGTCAATGTCCAACATATCGCTATACATTTGCTTGCAGATATCTATAGGTGAATTGTTATGACTGCTGTCATATTTTGGGTTTATGTTAGGTTGATTTTTCATTAATTGCTTGTGTTTCCCTCCCCTGATTGTCTGAGTGATTGTGTGCATGGGTTCCAGGTGTGTATGTGTGAGTGTCTGTGTAATCAGGAGCAGTGATTGGTTGGAGGTGGGAAGGCCCAGCCTTTATAAGAGACCAGACCACCACCAGAGGCTGGTGCACGCAGGGCCACAACCCATACTTCCCGGATCCCAACCAGCCACACTGGAGCTTTGTTACAGTATTATTTGCTGGAGCTGTAGGAGTAGGCTGCCATTTATGTTTAACCCCCTTTTTCTCCTGTTTTAGTAGTTAGGGAGGTAAGATGATGTCTTTTGGTTTTCTTCTTATTTTGTTAGGTAATATTTAATCCTTTAGTTAGTACCTTTTTGGCTTTGGCCTGCTCTGAAGCTAAACTCCAGTTTTAGGTTACTTGTTCCTGTTATTTGCAACCTTTTGTTTATTTCTTAATTGTTTGACAATAAATTAATTGTTATTTCTTATACACAACCAACTTGTTTCTGTGGCTGATTTTGAGATCTGGGGAGGATGGGCTCATTTTATGTTATGGCCGGGTACCCCTAGACAGGGGCATAACACAATATACCTGTTGTTATACTTAGTCTGTGTCCTATGCACTATAGCGCCAAGGAGGCACAGGCGAGGTGTGGAGGAACAGCGAGATGTAAATACATGGAGAATAAGAGACATAACAGAGTTCCAGAAAGTTATCTGCTCACGTGTCCAAAACGCACGTTTTCTTACAACGCCAACAGAGAAAATATATTTCGCTATGCTCTCTCCCTTTCATCCTGCACCCTTCCTCCCACATTCATAACGCGCTGCCGTGTGTGCGGAGGTTTTGTCTCCTGTTAATTAACGGTTAACCAACACGGTGTTTCCTTTGTGCACTTCTGCCATGCCTTTTCCGCTGCGCTCTTCCTCGCTCCCTCGTTACTTTGTCCTCGGTGTCGTCTTTGATTTCAGGCCCGCGGGCAAAGCGGCGACTCCACGGCGTCCTTGAATGGATAATTAGAATTACTCTCCGAGGTATACCGTCTAATTGTGGAAGTGTTTTGTTTACGATGAACGTGCCGCCGCGATGCTCCCTCAAAACACGTGCGCGCTAACACGCTGACATGCACACGCGCACACACACACACACACACACACACACACACACACACACACACACACGCACACACACACACACACTTACAGTCATACCTTTTCAGCTCTGCATCTCGTTACCTTTTGTGTTCCCTTTCCTTTCCCCAGTTGGTCAAAATCTACTACTGTTTCGCATTTGCTTTATTTATCTCTCTTGTTAGTTCTCAGTTCGTTCCCCCTATATGTGGACACCGCACACACCACAAACACCACACACACCGCACACATGCATGCATGAACACAACCATATACTCTAATTTGCATGCTCTCATATACCATTGTCTCTTCTTCTTCTTCTTCTTCTTCTTCTTCTTCGTCTTCTTCTCTCTTTCTCTTTTCCCCGACCCCAACTACAACTACTGTACAACTACTGTACAACTATTGTACCATTACTGCACAACTACTGTACAACTATTGTACAACTACTGCACAACTACTTACAACTATTGTACAACTACTGCACAACTACTGTACAACTATTGTACAACTACTGCACAACTACTGCACAACTATTGTACAACTACTGCACAACTATTGCACAACTCCTGTACAACTACTGTAGAACTACAACTACTGTACAACTACTGTACAACTGATGTACAACTGCTGTACAACTGTACAACTAATTTTACATCTACTGTACACTACAACTACTGTACACATACTGTACAACTATTGTACAACTGCTGTACAATATACTGTACAACTGTACAAATACTGTCCAACTGCATTATTAAAAACACAAGCCGTTTAAAAGATTGTGTCTCGTCATCACTTTGAGCCAGGTGTGCTCTTCATCAAGCATGTGACTTTTATTGATTCATTCATAGGCTGGCTGTGGGGGGGGGGGGGGGGTTGTTTAAAGCATTAGCTGCACTTACCGGTGAAGCGATTAGGCCTACATAGGCCTACATTCGTACGCACATGCAAAGCCTGCATTTTGATGAGAAAGGACACATTAGCCTTCCAATCGTGTGGGGTGTAACGGAAAAGTAATATAACGAGTAGTGTGTGAATAGTAGTAGTAATGAGTAATATATTACATTTCAATCAGGAGAGACTAGAGACCAAAGAATGAATAAAGTGATATTTATTACAATAAAGTGAATGATGCATTACAGAAAGAATGATGAGAATAAAGTATTGTTATTAGTCTTTGGCGGTTAGACACCGCAGGGAGATCTTGAGAGAGCTGCACCAGCCCAGATCAGCATCCAGATATATCCCCCTGCAGTGTCTAGATACTGGTGGTGCTGGTGATCTCCTTCTGAGACTCATGATGAGACTCTTCCGACTGAAGAATCGGATAGGTCTGCGATAACCGGGAGGAGAAGGGGAGGAGGAGGGTGCGAGCCTGACAGCAGCGGTGATTGAGAGGCTGAATGAGACAGAAACAAGCATATTTAAGGAACCCGTCTCCAAGCAATTGGCTTACGACTGGGTTGAGGAGCAATGTGATAGGCTTACACTGGAGATGTGTAGGGTGAGAGGTGATGAGAGCAGTGATGTGACACTATGCAATTGGTTAACAGAGACTGGGCGGCAACCAGCTGATTGTTCATTGAAACCCAGACATTGACAGCTTATTATGATCTTGTGAGTAGATTGAAGAGTGGAGATATAAAGTGAATTAAGGAAGTGTAACTGGATATTATAGTCTTCCTGGCTTGAACTTACGTTAAGAACTACATTTGTTTGAGTAACAAGCCGAACACTGTTGGTTTGTATGGTTGCTATACATGTATGCTGCTGCTTTGTGGTATGCTGAGTGGCTCTCTGACTTCTTTGGTGTAGCTTTGCTACTGAGTTTGCCTCTAGGTTTAAAGGAGGACTTACCCCCTAGATATGTATTAGAACAGTGATTTGAAAATACCTATTGAAAAAACCAAGAAATGACATATACTCTTGTCTATACTAGACTCTTTGGCTGTGTTAAGTCAAGATTTTTTTTTCGGAAATCGACGCCATTACAGTTTGCATACTGCCTCAAAAATAATTTATTTGAGAGGGGCGATATCTTTATAAATATCATCAACTAGCGAACGCTGGTGGCCTGTATGGAAACAGAAAATCCTGAAATGGTTGATAGTTATATCAATTTGGCCATTCAGTGGCGAACTAGAAATTTAATTATTTGTGTCCCATTTTGTCCCATGTGTGTGTGCGTGGCTTGCATGTGGCTTGTCTAAACTTACGTTAAGAGCCTCGCTGCTCGCAGCACACAGCACACAGTGAGGACAAACCTCTCGCTCTGGGGTAACACAATGCGAGATTTCTCCACGTAGACAGAAATAGCTGGTGTGCGATTTAGAGAATACTAGTCTGGGCACCTTCCACCCCGCTTTTTGTCATGGGGGCGTAAACCCCGGACCCAGAATTAACACCGGATGGCAATGCGCCTAACAACGTCTTTGTTGCCGTTAGCTTGACGCGGTGATGTTACCTAAACTAGAGTCTGATCAAAACAAAGCTAGCGTTACATAAAACAAAACGTTTATGCAATATGGCATCTCCGCCACCACCGCCTGACACACCGGTCAAAACGGTGAAAGAGGATTCTGATACTTGGGTCAAATTGTCAAGTTAACGTGAAAGTTGACGAGCTAGAAACGCTGCCATCCGGTCTAGGGCGGGCTCTAGGCGGGAACCAGTAGGGTGACAAAATCAATTGTGGGCGGGAGCCAGGCTCTTTCTCGCCGAGAAGAGCCTGGTGACGCGAGGTTAAGAGAATACAGTCTGAGATTGGGTACAGGATTGAGGGAATCCCGCATCTGTTTGCGAAGGTGCGACTGGACAGGACGCTTTTCACAGACGGGCACAGTAGTCGGAGCGAGGCGAGTGTCTCTCAGGGCTACTCAGGGCAGAGCTGCAGATCTCTCCTCCTCCGCGCATTCAGTCTGTCCAAAATCATTGGTGATAGTAGCCGATGTGTTTAGAGAAGCTTTGTCACGTTGTCACGTCGTAGTATAGCGTTATATTTTACATGTGCGCTAAACTGCGACCATATTTGTTTGCGGAAATATCAGACTGCTCTCTCTGCTGCTCTGAGCACAGAGAGCCCAGCTGCTGCTGGCCTGCTGCGCGCGCCCGCGGAGCTTGGGGCTCGTCCATGTAACAGTACGACTCTCGCCTGCCTGGGCTGGAAACAGTGCTTGCAACTCGGACTGATAATATAAACATCATCATTCGAGCTTATCCAGGTAAGATATCAATAAAGTAATGACACATTCAGCGGGAAACTAACTATAATTAAGACATGTGCCAACTTTGACGACGTTTGGTTCAGTATTTTAAGAGCAAACAGATTTTTTTTTACTTCAGTTAGAGCCCTCTGGAGCCTGATACTAAGTAAGGTTTTTCCATCTTGCCTAGTTGTATAGGCTTTGGAGATGCACCAGATGCACGCGCTAAACCCACCGTGACGTCAGGTTGTACCAAATATCCCATTCATTTGAGGGCACAAAAAAAAGCAGTCTTTGACCCTTAGAGGGCGCTTATGCCAGATATGCTGCTGAAAAATGATACAAATGGTAAAATGGCAACAGTTTGGTGTCAAATGTGGAAATTCTGACCAGAATTCTTCACACATCACCCCCAAAGTCATATATATTGGTTAAAAGCTGAAAAAAAGTGTTTTGGAGGTAAGTTCTCCTTTAATAAATGTGTCTGATCTGATTTCATCTCATCTCATCTATAATCCAGACGGCCTGCAGCCGGCTGCACAGTACAACTCAACAGGATTCATGTGGCGCCAAACTCATGTCTCTCAATCACTTGATCAGCACTCCATTCGCGGTGCCACTTGGCAACTGGAACCACCACCATTCTAGTCGGAGTGCACTAGTAGTGGAGCTGGTACTGGTAGCAGACGGTACACTGTACATACGATGTATGGGACTCGTACTGTATAATGGGTCAATCAGAACAGCACACTTACACCCCATTTACACCTGGTTTTTAAATGAGACCTGTATCCGGATAAGTTATCTGGACACATTTAACACTAGTAAGACCACAGTGGTCATTTTGACCATTTTGAAATGTATATGTACAATAACTTTGTTGAATTAAAAAAAATACAATGCTGCTGCTCCCTGACTTTTCCTAAAACTGTCATTTAAAATATTTTTTAATATGAATTACACAAAAGGCACAGAAAATATTATAATTTTTACCTAGAATAGAGAGCCGCAGGGATGACTTATTTTTGTAGTCAGAACGCGGAAGTCCCGGACTTCCTGGTTCTTCACTGTTTCTGTCTATGGGATTTTTTAATGGGTTTTTGCCGCGATGCTTCAAATACGGTCTCTGGGCAACGCAAGATTAATCAAACGCGAACCAGGGTTCAGTCGGATATAATCTTCACACATGAGGACCACTTTCATGAGTTTTGTAGCGTAAATGCAAGCCCTAGAAGTAAAAAGCTCGAGCTAAGCTAATCCAGAACTACACACTGTCGCATAGGCTTCCACGTCACGTCAGCACTCAACGACTGTTGTTGATGTGTGCACTGATTACCCCGGGCTGAACGGGGCTGAACCAGGTGAGGGATAGGGAATTTCCGTGTTCGTCCTTTGAAGTGGTGACGTTATTGACGTATATATCCCCATCGACTCAAAGTGTAGTCTCATTTAGCCGTTTGCTAGCTAGCCGCCCTTTTAACGGCACGTAAAAGCTTCAAAACTCATAAAAGTGGTCCGTGTGTGAAGATGATATTACTAAACACTGGTTCGCATTTGATTAAGCCAGCGTTGCCCAGAGAGATTATTAGAAGCATCGTGCCAAAAACCCATTCAAAACTCCCATAGGCGAAAACAGTGAAGAACCAGGACTGTTAGCATCGATGATTTCCGGACTCGTTCCTGCGGCTCTCTATAGGTGGTCATTTTGACCTCACTGAAGTGCTGTTTTGTCCTTTGAAAAGATATCTTAACACAATGAATGCATTAATCTCTTAATTGGGTATTTATCATTGAGAGATTATAGAGTTTGGAATCTAGTGGTCAAAATGACCACTTATATTCGTTCTAGTAGTTATGGAGTTCTGGCCCTTCTAGTGTTAAAAACCAGGTGTAAATGGGGTGTTATTGATTTATTAGCAGCTGCCTTGAGTGCAGTAATGCCCTGGCGTGACACTTGCATATTATGGGCTTCAGTGTTCTACATCGAATCTGATAGTATAGTATGCATTTACATTTTAGCCTAAAGTCTTATAAATCATGCATGCATTTTGGTGGATAGGATCTGTATATGGTTTCCCACACTCATAAACCTGTCAGTTAATGATTTGCCAACTACAATTAGTGTGATAAAGGCACTTACATAACTACATTTTTTTAATTATTATTTATAAATTATTTTCATGCGCAAGAGCTGCAGCGGACCAGTGTTGGGATTAATTACTGTCGTTCCACTACTTTTTTGTGGTAACTAGTAATCTAATTACTTTTGCAAATTAAATAACTCAATTACAATTACTGGAATGTAAATGGGCTAGTTACTAGTTACTTTAGGACATGAAAATAGCAGACAACTTCAGAGGATTATCAGTTTTTTTGCCCGGCAAAAAAACTCCAGACGCCGCAGCTGCATGCAGCCAGAATCTCGCCCCCCCCGCCCCCCCCCCACACACACACACACACACACGCACACACTCAGGAGGAGGAGAAGATTTGCTGTGCAGTAAACCCGCGTCTGAACTGAACTGTTGGCTTTTAAAAAGTAACACAAAAGTTACTTTCCCTAATTAATTATTATGTATTAATTTGTAAAGCAATTCAATTACTCTTTTGAGAGAAGTAACTATTAAGTTACTGTAACCTGTGTTGGGCAAGTTACTCAGAAAGTGTAATTGATTACTCATTACTGATTACTCATTTAAAAAGTAATACAATTACTTTACTCACTACATGGTATCAAAAGTAATTAGTTATGTTGCTCGTTCATTTATACTACAGCAGTTACTCCCCCTTCTGTAAAGTACTTGACCTGTTTAGCCAGCTCCTTTTAGAACTGAATCCACTTTATTGGAACAATAATGAACCTTTAGGAGCCAACAATCAGCCAAACTGCATACTTTTTACTTACTTGCCTGTAGGACAAGAAATAATCGCCTTCTGGCAACGCAGTAGTCTCACATAGCCTACTTGTAATCCCTTATAGTTACTGGGGAAAGTACAGTAATACAATCACAGCAACTAAGTTACTGTAACTAAGTTACTGTAACTACTGCCCAACACTGACTGTAACACTACAATCACAGCAACTAAGTTACTGTAACTACTGCCCAACACTGACTGTAACACATTTTCCTGTAAATTGCCCAACACTACACAGAGAGGACTAGACAACACTGCACAGACAGGTCTAGGGATCTAGATTTTCGGTTCATTTTACTTTCGACTAACCGACACCAGGGTGGGAATTACACGGAGGCCATCAGGTCATGGCCTGCGTTGCCCCTCCCTCTGGCTCTGATGCCCTGAGATCTCTAAGGCCCCCTTGGCAGTGCCCTGCTACCAGCCTGCTACTGTCAGTTGCTTTAAAAGCGTCAGTGGGCTCAGTTTTATGTAGCCTGCCCTATGCAAAGGATGTGTCATTTAATCAATTTAACACACATTTCAGAAAAAAATCGCTCTTCATGATGTCAATGGAGCAATTTCCTTTGTGCGCTGGCATGTGGCCTTGTGCCCTAAAACAATTTGTGATGCCGAAGGCCAGATGGCCTCGCCCCTAAAATGATGAAATTCCTACCCTGACCGACACCCTTAATCGGTTAACCTTTGGTTAACTTTTTTTTTTAAGAGGTGAAATATTTTAAGACAGTGGCACGTGCCTTTCATTCCAGCGCTTCATAGGGTTTCAGACTGCATTTTTGCGACCATTATTTTAGTGTGCGAGTCCGGTACTGCATTGCTCCCTACACTACCAAATCTGCTTGAATTTGACATTAATCTGATGTCTTATGTCATATAGACTGTCTGCAATAGCCATATTTAATTTAGCCCCCGACTCCACAGGCACACAGAGGCTGCTGATCTCTGTGTGTATAGGAGAAGGCGGGGCAGCAGGGGGGGGGGGGGGGGGGGTCGAGGCAGCTACACACAGACAGAGAGACAAGCCCCTTTTACACAGCGTGTGAACACCGTGATCGTTGTGGGATTATTATGCCTGCACAGCCCCGATGCCGGAGAGAACTTACGTTATGGATATTCTTCAGTAGAATCAATGTTAAAGACGCAGCTTGTTGCTTTAGGCCTTGGCCACACTGATCCGTCAGAAAATGGACAGAACGGATAGACGGATAGATTTATGTCCGCTGCATGTACAAGTAACCTACTTGTACAGCAGGTGGCGGTAAGCACCTTGAAGGTGTCAGCGACCCGCTTATAAACCGAGAGAAGAAGAAAGCTGGCGTCAGCTAGCTGTTAGCTCTGTGCGCTACGTTACTTATGTGGCAATAAAATGCCACCGAATGACCAGATTAGATGGTGAAATCAGACGGTGACACTGACTATCACGTTGTACAACAGCGGGATGGTGTACAATGCATTAATTATAGCCTCCTTCACTGCCTCGGCCGCCATCTTTCAAAAGTTGAAACAAATCTCGGAACGCCTCCTCCCGAGACCTCGACTCTGATTGGCTAAACGAACAGTGACTATCCGACCATCCGACCATCCGATAGCCTACGTCCATCCAGAAAAAGGTCATCCCTCTTCATCTTTCTGTCCATCAAAACGTATGCAAATTTTCTGGATACGTACGCTTCTGAGTACTCCACGGACAGTCAGACAGCTGTCATTAAGAATGAATGGAAGTGAACAGAGAAATGAACGCACACGGACAGACACCACGGATCAGTGTGGCCAAGGCCTTATTCTTGAAACACGACGTGAGATCACTAAACACTGACGTAAGTGAAAGTAAACACCTCATGACTAAACCTCAGACTGGAGATGTTTCTTCCACATCGATTCTAGTCCATGTAGACGATCCACAGTGGATATTTTCAGTAGAATCCATGTGAAAGACGCTTGTTGCTTCAAACATGACTAGCGATCTGTCTCTCTAAACACTGAGCCAACGTGAAAGTGAAAGTCAGAACCTCGGCGGAGAAATGCCGTTTTCCCCACACTGCCTGGCAGCTCGTCAGGTAATTAACGCTAAGTCGCTAACGTTATATTCAACCCGCAGCACAGTCCCACAGCACACACACGGAGTTAACAAAAGGATAGAACATGTGTTAATTAGCTGATGGTTTCGCTGGGTGTGTGAATCATTCTGAAATGGTCACAGAATATGGCGGATACGGGGAGAGACAAAGACGTTCTTGGCGGTTAAACAGTTAACCATCGACATCACTAGACGGGACACTACACGTGCTTCGAAATACAGTTGACTAAGATTGCTTTTCCTAGGAAAACATCTAAAGAAAAGTAATGGCAGGATTCATTTGACATAGTAAGCCTTTAGTATCTAAGTATCTCTCGTTTCTCCTGGATGGATTGATAGATTTCTCTACTCCTACTTCATATACTTTCACAGGCCTCATCCCAGATATTTTCCCGCAGATATTTTCACCCCCAGGCCCGAGTCCAACAGGTAACAGCAGGTGTTTTGAGTCTCCTGAGCCGAGTTATGAGATGGCTAAATGCTGAGCTGAATCCTGGTCTTAATATGAGGAGAGCAGCATATGCTGACGGCTCCATCACTTTGCTTAACAAGGATATTCCTGCCAACTGTCCAGGTAATAAACACGTTGTGCAGCAGGTGTTGTTACCTTCTGACACTGCCATGTGGGACTCTGTCACACGTGGATCCTGAGTGCTGGATTTGTTTTGGAGTGAACTGAGAAACAAAAATAAAGACAGTAAATTAAATCCAAAAATAAGATATCCATCATTCAGTTAATGCAATAGTTAGAGCTCAACAGGCACGCGCCTTTTCGTGAATTTGCCCCGCAAGTAAGTTCCGCGAGAACAAAAAATAACAACGGGGGGAAAAAAGTATATTATTTTTCCCGTTATTTGTTGTTCTCGCTTAAACCAAGTGTTTTATGGTCACTCAAAATACTGAACCCCAAATGCGCGCCCCATGCGTCTCTACGTTCTCATTCTAAACGCCTGTTATCACAGGATTATGAGGACACGTGTCAAAGCCTCTGCCTTGTAATTGTAAAACTCCTCGTCTGCTGCAGCCAAGACTGAAGTGGCTATCTCTCTCTGCACACTCGACCCGACAACATGTCATTAGCTTAGCGCGGAATCAAGAACGTGGGGCAGATGGCTGCTAATTACCCTCAAAGAGGCTAACCGCAATGGTGTGATGGGAATTTTGCACTGACAGGGGTTGTTACTGACACCAGACACATTCTTGTGTGCAGATGGGGAGACACACGGCAAAATGTCTGACACCAGCGGTTGATCATTTTTCAGGAAACTCAGGAATACTCAGAAATAATAATAATAATAATAATAAGGTCGTAAGATGTCCAATATAGAATTAGAAACAAAGTCTGCTAAAGAGTTGAAGATGTTTTTGCTCATGGGGCTGTAAGATAGGCTATTGATTAAAAAAAAAGCTATTGCAGTATTTGACAGAGTATTGCAATTGAGGTTAACCTCTGAGGCCATCAGTGCTGCATGGTTTTACTTCCCTCTTATCAATGCATATTTATGGATATTGACTATACCAGCTGTTTAATTTACTTACCGGGCGTAGCTAACACGCAGCTATTAAGCCATGTAATGCTATTTGCCTGTGTGTGCGCCCCACATGACATGCAATCAATTTGATATAAATTTTGAAGCGGAGCAGGGGTTGGGGGATGTGGCTGAACATATGGTGGAGTTTAAAGGAATATTTCAGTGGCATTTTGTTGTCATATAATTCGCGATTTTCGGAATGCAAATCCCTGTGGGTTATAAATAGTCATGAAATACTGTTGGCTGTCTCAGTCAGCAGCGTAACGAGTCCGCCCCGGGCCCCCATGCAAGATGGTCAAACCGGGCTACTGATTTGATACCGGGCTACGGGCTACATAGGCTACTGACAAAATCTGGTGACGGCGCACCTTGACAGGCAATACATTTTCGGTGACAGCGCACCTGTCCAGTAACCTGACGCTGCCAGATGGACGGTATAGTTCCACATACGCTTCACTAAACCAGTCGATCTGGGAATGCAGTAACCAGACCCGCTGACGGAGGCGGGCACTTTTTCCAAGCTACTTGGCAGGTGATTGGATGACCCATCTGTCTATCACCGCTGGTGGGTGTTAACTTCAACCAATCAGATCGCCGAAGGTGCCTGTGCCTGATCTCCGTGGTATTCATTGATTGAGTCCTCACGGTCGTAAAGTCACCTTCGAAGCATTTAGTTAGATTATAACGAACTAGTTGTGTGGCTTAGCCTTCCCAAATGTTGAGGGTCGTTTTTTAGAATTTAATACATAGAATTGGGAACGTTACATTCAATTTCATTCAGACTGCCTGTCACTTCCGCGGCGGCAGCCATGTTGACGAGTGAAAAGAACTACAAAGACCATGTACCCACTACTTGCCCAGACGAGCCTGAGCCCGCCTACGGCTGCCGCTGATTCGTCGGGTCGGCATGGTTCGACCAATCATCTTAACTGCCTGTGCATGACAAGATGGATACGTCGAGAGAATCTCTTTTGATCTCGCGAGGTTATCCATCTTGCAAGCAAGGTTACCTGTCCAGACCAGAGAGATGAAAAGGGTGACGGCGCACCAGAGATGAAAACATATTACTATAAACAGACAGACGACAGCTACGGCTTACTAATTAAGTTCAGCTCAGCAGTGGTGAGCTGGGCTGGCCTCGGCCGAGCTGGGCACGCGCTGCAAGATACAGCAGGGGCCCGGCCGATGCTCGGCCGCACACGAGCCGGGTGACCGGGCCCCAAGCACTATATATATGAGAGGCCCATATATGCATATATGGTAGTTACGCTGCTGGTCTCAGTTACATATACAGTGTGGAACTCAATATAGGTTGAGTCGATGTCTCGTGATAAACGCTGGGGTAGCTGGCTGGCGGGCGTGGTCAGGGTGCGGTAAATCCTCCCATTCTCACCATTCAGCATAGTTAGCATTTAGCTGCTAGCCCAGCCCAGGCAGACATGATCGGGGATTTAACCCCCGCAGTAAACGCACATCTGAACAGACGTACCTGCTCTAGACTCATTTTGCGGGTGTTCCCAGACAGATCTATGTATCTTTGGAAATGTATGGTCTTTATGGTTGATGCATTTCTTGGAGTACCAGATGGATTGGGTTTTCCACCCTGCATGTTAGACATACTTTAGCTCAGTTTGATCTGTTAACACTAGGGCCGCCAGGTTTTCAAAACCCCCTATGCCCGCCGTAGCGGCCAACCCGACCACTGTGTAAAATGCATTTTTACATTAATAATAATGACGCCCCCAATCGTCACTCTCTGACGAGAAGGGGCGCACCTAAAATGTCCGTCCCAATCGTCGCTCTCTGACGAGAAGGGCGCACCTTTCTCTTCTGAAAGTGACGACTATGGGTGGGTGTGGAAATAACATCAGACGCTTGACGACTTCGGAGTGAAAATGTGTTGTAAGACAGAGAAAGAAAAGAATGAGAGAGAGGGGAGAGAGAGAGTTAGGCTCCGTGCACTGCAGACAGAGAGGGAGAGAGAGAGAGAGAGAGGGATCGGCTCCGTGCAGGCAGAGAGAGGGAGGGAGAGAGAGGGAGGCTCCGTGCAGGCAGACACAGGGGGATAGAGAGAGACACAGTATAGAGAGACAGAGAAAGAAAAGGAGAATGAGAGAGAGGGGAGAGAGAGTAGTCTCGCTGGCCAGCCTCCTCTCCCTTCCATCCGAGGAGTCTGGCGCCACGGAAACAGGCAACAGGGATAAACCCTCCCCTGCCTAACTGTGATCTGGTGAGCGAGGTAGAGTGATCTGGTGAGCGAGGTAGAGTGATCTGGTGAGCGAGGTAGAGTGATCTGGTGAGCGAGGTAGAGTGATCGGATGAGCGAGGTAGAGTGATCCGGTGAGCGAGATAGAGTGATCCGGTGAGCGAGGTAGAGTGATCTGGTGAGCGAGGTAGAGTGATCTGGTGAGCGAGATAGAGTGATCTGGTGAGCGAGGTAGAGTGATCTGGTGAGCGAGGTAGAGTGATCTGGTGAGCGAGGTAGAGTGATCTGGTGAGCGAGGTAGAGTGATCTGGTGAGCGAGATAGAGTGATCTGGTGAGCGAGGTAGAGTGATCTGGTGAGCGAGATAGAGTGATCTGGTGAGCGAGGTAGAGTGATCTGATGAGCGAGGTAGAGTGATCTGGTGACCGAGGTAGAGTGATCTGGTGAGCGAGGTAGAGTGATCTGGTGAGCGAGGCAGAGTGATCTGGTGAGCGAGGTAGAGTGATCCGGTGAACGAGGTAGAGTGATCCGGTGAGCGAGGTAGAGTGATCTGGTGAGCGAGGTAGAGTGATCTGGTGGTGTCTCTTTCATGGCAAAATGGCAGATTTGCTGTGGCCGATGTTGCAGGGGAACAACCTATTAGCTTCTGTTCCTATCAATGTAAGTTTTCTGCAACCACTGACGTAACCCCGTGACGTCCACTCCAAATTGGTCTATAGGATCACAGCATATACAGCCTTTATGTATAGGGGTGGGGGGCATGAAGAGAACTCAAAGCTTACAACACCAGCTATATAGTGCCACCTACAGCCTGGAGGCTAACTGTCTTCAAATGTAATCCTCAGTACTGTAGGCTCATTCAGAACGCTGCAGCCCGTCTGGTATTCAACCAACCCAAATTCTCTCATGTCACTCCCCTCTTCCGGGACCTCCACTGGCTTCCCATCTCGGCTCGCATCAAATTCAAGACACTGGTACTAGCCTACCGGGCAGTACGTCAGACAGCTCCCCTGTACCTGCAATCTCTGGTCAGGTTCCAAACCTCTCAGCGCTCCCTTCGCTCCTCCACCAGTGCAGGTCGCCTCGCCCCTCCTTCGCTACGGGGGCCCAAAAGTCGCTCATCCCGATCTCGACTCTTCTCGTCCCTGGCACTCCAATGGTGGAACGAGCTTCCACCTTCGGTCAGGACAGCTGAATCACTGCCGATCTTTCAGAAAAGACTAAAGACTCACCTTTTCAGGCTCCATCTGGGCCCTTCTTGATCTAACTTCTTTCTCTCTCTTTCTATAAAAAAAAAAAAAAATCCTAAACTAAACTCGTACCACTGTTTCTTCAGAATTTGTAGTTGTCATAGACTGTGCTCCATAGTTGATTGCTCTATTGCTGACAAAAATGTGTCATTGTAAGTTGCTTTGGATAAAAGCGTCTGCCAAATGACGTAATGTAATGTAGGCTACTGCAGGCTTGTAGGCTAATGGCTAGGCATCACAGTTGAATGCAAACTGCTTGAGATAGTTATCATTTATGCAAATGTAGAAGTGGATAATTTTGCACCTAAACATCATGACCATACATGAAATCACGACTTCCTCAAAGCCATGTACGGAGTTATCCATGAAGAATGCTGATGCACTATCACCGATCACCTGTGCATCCACAGCTAAGCTAACCACATCCTGTCTACAAGATAGTTCCTATCAGCAGCAGCACTACTGTCGAGTGCCACTTCAGCCATCTGACTGATCAAGAGCCACTTAACATGCATGCATGCCAAGCTCTCCAACCTCATTTTGCTTTGCATTGAGCGATGATATAAGCATCGACATTAAGACAAGCGATTGGAAAGTTGGCCAATATAAAGGAAAGGAAAATGACGCTCGCGGACGATAATTTGTGTCGTAGTACTTTGTAGTAAGTACTTACTTTGTAAGTAGTTTGCTCAACTCAGCTGTTTTGATTTGTTTTACTCTGAGAATGTTACTGGACGTCTGCATCTACAAGCAAGGACAGAGGGTGATACAACTTCAGTTACTGCAGTTAGTCAGTAACGTATTTGTGTGCGTGTGTGTGTGTGAGTGTGTGTGTGTGTGTGAGCGAGAGAGAGAGAGAGAGAGACTTTATCAGACTTTATCATTTTCCATTGTGTGCGTGTGTGTGTGTCTGTGTGTGTGTGTGTGTGTGTGTGTGTGTGTGTGTGTGTGTGTGTGTGTGTTTGGAAGTGACAGTCTCAAACATACACTGCTCCGAGCAGGGTAGGAGTGCAGCCTGAAGTTACCATGGTGATATGCCCCGCTTATAATTGAGCCAGTGATGTGAGAGTGAAAAGTCAGGATAAACCCAAAGTTAGCTCGCTGACCCACTAATCTTGTGACAGGTAGCACTTCAGAGCATTTTAAAGGTTGGCTGCTCATGCAGGTACGTCCAAAGATTACGTTGGAAAATGAAAAAACATTGCTTTATTATTTTTCGTCTGAAAAGAAAGAAGACTGTGGCAGATTGTAAAATATGCAAAGCCTGGTTCTTTTATCAAAAGATGTGTGACTGGATGAGTCTATGCAATAATGTGCAATGGAGGTTTTGCATTTTAGCACATGGAATAATTGGCGACATCAGCCATTTTATGTATTAGGTATTAAAATACCCCACTGACACGGCCGGGTATTAAAATACCCCACTGATACAGTATGGGCAGTTTTTTTTTTTTTTTTTTTTTTCAGATTTCCATAAACTCCATCCACCCACATGGAGCCTGATAGTCAAATAAATAATCTGTTTCAGTGTTGTGGTTTTGATTTTCACACCATGATTTGAATATGAGTGGGAGCTTTGAACGGCACACAGACCTCCAGAGAGATTCATCGCAATGCATATTCCCTGCCTCCTTTATGCTAATTCTGACACTAGAAAGGTATTGTATCCTATAATATCCCACACTTCATTCATATCTGGCTGACCATGCGGCGAGCAACACAGTCATAGATGTCGGTGGGTTGATATCTATTTGGCATGAAATGTATCAATATGTGGATTAGTATTTTCCCAGAGCGATTTTTTCTTTGCCTGTTTGTCTATTTTCTATTTGAAGTTATTGTATTTTTCTCCCCTGTCTGTATATCTATCTGGGTGCCTCTCTATCAGTTTCAGAATACCCAAGATGAAGCATTATTGTGTGTGTGTGTGTGTGTGTGTGTGTGTGTGTGTGTGTGTGTGTGTGTGTGTGTGTGTGTGTGTGTGTGTGTGTGTGTGTGTGTGTGTGTGTGTGTGTGTGTGTGTGTGTGTGTGTGTGCGTGCGTGTGTGCGTGTGTGCAGGCATGCATACATACACCTGAATGAACCCCAAACATGGCTAACATGAAAAAGGTCAGCGGCAACTAAGGACAAACTCAACGAAGAAGCTCACCTTTTGCCTGTGGAGCTTCTCATGATGGTTTTTAAGAGTAGGAGAAGAAATAAGGTTACTCTGAGCAACTTACTGTAGGCTACACAAGAAAGTTAGGTTTTCACATGCCCCTTGTACACGCATGTACGCAGGGCTGGACTACAACAAAACAAAAAAAGGACACTAAAACAGCTAAAGAACGATTGCTTTCATTCCGTTCCGCCCCCGAGTACAATTGCCCCCCCTCAACCTCTCCCCCGCTGGTCAGCTTTCACATTACAACATTTCTTCCGTGCTCGGGAACGGAATGGAACACTTGCAGAGTACACTTGTGTCATCGACTACGCCTGGAGTGTATCCTCGACCGTGTGTTGTCTATGTGGTACGGTGCGGTTTGACGTTCACATTCGCAAGTGTTCCGTACCCCGCGCACGCCAAAGCGTTCCCCAGACCACCTTTTCAAGTGGACCCTGTCACGGTACGCTGTTCACCGCCACGGCACGGAAGGCAACATTCACACTCATGAAACGAACCGCACCCGGGGTCAATTTGGTGACTTCGGAAACGGTCCTGGGTCCTGAGTGTGAAAGCACCCTAAGAGGGATGAAATATGAAAAATACCTTGAAAATATCTGTAACAGAGTGAGTAATATGTACTCCTGCTCCTGCATGGCTCTCCTCCCTCCCCCTGACACGCCCCTCCTCTGGGGATGCTAGCTCACCCTGGCTCAACGAGACATGAGGGGGCGGGGTTATCCAGGCTCGCCAAACCTATCATCATCATCAGGAATGAAGACAATACCAACTTTCACACACACACACACACACACACACACACACACACACACACACACACACACACACACACACACACACACACACACACACAATAAGCACAGAACCATGGATACAATAACACAATCATAGATCTCAAGATTCCTCCAGCGGCTCCAGCAAATAGTGTCAGGAGAAATGGCTAAATTAAATAAAAAGTCATAGGTTTTGGAACAATATAATATGTGCTTCTGATGCGATACAGCCAGACATTACTGTAGCAATAACACCCAGATAGCTTTCTTTGCTTTGATTATGGGCAGAGCAGTGATGCAGCTAGGTGGGAGTCGCCATCAAGTATCAGCGGTACTGATGCACCAATAAGAACAGTAATGAAAGCACGTATGCGGGCAAGTTTTCTTCAGAGCAGTGTCTGTGCATTCATAAAAGAGACGCAGTGGAGGGTAAACAAACCAAATGAGTCCGCCAACCTTGTTTTATTTGCACAAAAGAGTGTTTCGCTAATTCTTCATCGCATAAATTGTATGATCATATTGAGCCAGTGACATGGAGATTTACAATGCTGGAGCAGAGAGGGAGAAACGTGACCAAAAAAAATCTAGGTTGGCCACTGGGGGTTGGGGGGGGGGCATAGAAACAATTTAATTTGCATAGAAACAATTTCATTTCATTATATATCAACACAGCTTGAAGTCTTCATTGGCCAATCAGTTGATTGAAAGTGTGATCCAGGTAAGAGAGGGGACTGAGAGAACAAGAGCGTGAGGATCCCCCCCCCTCCCACACACACACACACACACACATTAAACCAACAATGAATCAGTTTTGCTTTTTATGTTGTTATTAAATTGAAATGTTTATCCTTTTGTTTGCCCTGACAAGCATGTTTTTTTTCCTCTTTTTTTCTTTTTTACATAAAAAACATTGTATAAATAATAATAATAACCACAGTTATTACTCGCACTTGAGTAATTCTCATCAGCCACATTAAGTCAGACAGCAGCAGTCTAACACCCAAGGAATGAGAGTGTGCCGAGGGAGCCATGTGACTGGAGCCAGCCTTCCTCCCGTCTGTGCAGCATGCCTGATGACTGCTAGGCACAATAAAGCAACACACAGCCGCGGGAGCTAATTATGCCGGTGCTGTTAATCTGTCTGTCTGGCCGCCTGTTGCTTCTGGATTGCAGTGTTTGTTTAGGCTCACATTGTTCGCCCTTTGGCTTTGGCATTGATCTGAGGGGAGTAAATGAAAGGAAAGAAGAAACAATGGATCAGCAGCCTGCATTGACAAAAGAGGAGAAGGAGCAGGGGGGATGGATGGAGGTTAGAGAGAACTGGCCCGAGAAGAGAAAATGGTGGACACTGCGGTTTCCTTGTTTCCTGCTTGAATTAAAAAGCGTTACGCGAACCACACCCGGCCCGTCTTACGGGACATGTCAGATTCAGAAGAAATGCCTTCATCAGTCGTCAACGCCGATGAAGGCTTGATGGTGAAACGTTGAAAAATGAAAGGACATTTTGGAGTGCCGGCCCTGCTTCTTCTTTTCTCTTGAGATCCAGAACAAATAAGACAAACTAAAATCGGAAAAGTCACCGATGCATTGTGCTGTACATTGCAGGTTAAAGTCACCGTGAAATTAACTCCCCATTACGTTCACTTCCCGGAGGACAGTGTCGTTCTTCATGCTGCGCTAGCGCCCCTGGTGGTTAGTTAAGTTCGAACTGGGCGTCGGCGTGGCGTCACTGTCAAGCTCTCACACGCCACACGCTCTGTCTCACCTCGATCCGCTTCGTGCCGGAAATGATCCGCCCTCAAAGTCAAACAAACAAACATGTCTACTAACCAATCCGTGACTGTGTCATATATAAATATCAAATAGAATCACATCTTTTTGAACAGTCCGACTCCTATCAAATAAAACTGACACTCCATTCCCAAACATCCTGTTTCAACAGGGATTATGTCAAATCAAGGAAGTAGCCCAGATATGCCACTTCATGGGGTCTTTAAAGCATAACTCCATCATCTCCAATCATACAGATCTATTTTGACCAAGATCTCTTGCTTGCCAGGGTGTGTGTCTGGCATGTCTTTAGTAACACATTGATTGCTCCCTCTTTAATGAGACATGTTGGTACAGTATATATACATAAGTAAATGTAAATGTTAAAAAAAAAGATGCGTTAAAGAAAACAATATGAACTCATACCTCTTATCATACGGTTTTGGTGCAACGTTGGTCATCGTTTTAGCACTTGCCGGCTGCCTGTCTGCATTCACCGCTGTGGAAAGTAGTGCAAAATATAGAGTGAAAGTTGTCAGGCTACTGTATATGGATGGACATGAAATGAAATATAGTCGAGCTCATTACAGAGTGTCGATGGACTGTGTATTGGAGAGCACCCAGGCAGAGAAGACATACTGTAAGCGGCTCTATAGTAACATGAGTTTGGTCAGAATCGATCGGTGTGATGGAAAAAAGATAAATAGGCTCCAGGTCATTCGGCTTTTAAGAGGTTTCAATGACCCGCAAGGCCCAAGCGCTCTCACCGCATGAATGAGCATGACTTTAATGATGTCAAGAACATTGCATTCGTAGGGTTTCTCCATGACACATTGCATTCGTAGGGTTTCTCCATGACAGGAACATCATCGCATCCTTCACTCGGCCACGTGCTCCTCTCAGAAACTGTCTTCGTACAGTACATTTCCCTCCTCCTCAACCTGTCTGCTGTCTCTCCATTGCATCTCCAACTCATTCCCCTTCTCGCAATCTCTCTCCACTCATCTCTTTCTCCCTCTCTACCCGCTCTCTGATATGTTAGCCTCATCATGTCCATGCGTCCACAATACTTAAGGGGAACAGCCTGCCGATTTTCTACCAGCTTTGTAGCATTGCAAAATCAGTAGTACTGGCTATCCGAAAACTGTAAACAGTTTTGCAGTCATTCATTTAGTTTGACAGTTATTTAGAGTTGATTTGAGTTCAGTTGTGGACCAGTGTCATTCATGCAAAAATGACATAATGTTGGGCAAGTTACTCAGGAAATGTAATTAGTTACTGATTACTAATTACTCCTTAAAAAGTAATATAATTACTTGGTATCAAGAGTAAGTATGCATTACTAGTTCTGTTACTAGTTACTTTCGCTTACCCTCTTCTGAAAAAGTGAGTTACAAACAGCTTAGCCAGCTCCTTTTAGAACTGAATACAATTATTTTGGAACAATAATTAACCTTATAAAAGGAGTCAACAATCAGCCAAATGGCACGTTTTATTTATTTACCTAGGACAAAAAACTAAACGCATTCTGGCAACACAGTGGTCTCACATAGCCAGGCCTATCTCCACGCTTTGTTTTAGCTCCGTGCCAGTGCTGCAGATAGTAATGCAGTAACTTCAAGTTACTTGGATTAGTAATAGAATTCATTTTATGGAAATTGTAATCCCTTATACTAGTTACTGGGAAAGTAATAACATTACAGTAATGCATTACTTTACTTTACTGCCCAGCATTGATGACATCGCTGGTCCACAACTTAACTGAAATCAACTCTCAATAACTGGCCAACTAAATGAATGCCTGCAAAACTGTTTACAGTTTCCGGATACTGATTTTGCAATGATACACAGCTGGTTGCAAATGGGAAGAGTGTTCCCTTTCAGAGGCTGTTCCTACCTTGTATTTTCTTCTTGTTTGTAATGTCCCGTTTACATTGAAATGGGGCTAAATGAGAGAGAGAGAGAGGGGGGGGGGGGGGGTTCACCTCGAGAAGCTGGAATTAACTGAGATTCACCACTCTGTCTCATGTTTCTTTAACTCCCTCCTCAACTCTCTCCTCAACATCCCCCCCTCCCCCTCCCCATCCTTGTCTTCTGCCAAGGAAATCCAATTAGGAACATTTCAACATGGCTGACAGGCGACTCCCCGACTCGCTCACCCTGCTCCATGCACCCTCCTTCGCTGGATACAGACCCGATGGACGGATGGAGGGAGAAGTTAAGGAGGAGACAATTACCTTTCTACCACATATGCCACACCTATGCCTCCACACTGACCAGCTCTGCCCGCGCACATAAACTCACATTTATACATGCACATACACCTCCACACTGACCAGCTCTGCCCGCGCACATAAACTCACATACTGTACATGCACACATACGCCTCCACACTGATCAGCTCTGCCCAAGCACATAAACTCACATACTGTACATGCACACATACGCCTCCACACTGACCAGCTCTGCCCAAGCACATAAACTCACATTTATACTGTACATGCACATATACGCCTCCACACTGATCAGCTCTGCCCAAGCACATACTCACATACTGTACATGCACACACACGCCTCCACACTGATCAGCTCTGCCCAAGCACATAAACTCACATGCACACATACGCCTCCACACTGACCAGCTCTGCCCATGCACATAAACTCACATTTATACTGTACATGCACATATACGCTTCCACACTGATCAGCTCTGCCCACGCACATAAACTCACATTTATACTGTACATGCACACATACGCCTCCACACTGACCAGCTCTGCCCGTGCACATAAACTCACATTTATACTGTACATGCTGCACACATACGCCTCCACACTGATCAGCTCTGCCCACGCACATAAACTCACATTTATACTGTACATGCACACATACGCCTCCACACTGATCAGCTCTGCCCGTGCACATAAACTCACATACTGTACATGCACACATACGCCTCCACACTGATCAGCTCTGCCCGTGCACATAAACTCACATACTGTACATGCACACATACGCCTCCACACTGATCAGCTCTGCCCATGCACATAAACTCACATACTGTACATGCACACATACGCCTCCACACTGATCAGCTCTGCCCATGCACATAAACTCACATACTGTACATGCACACATACGCCTCCACACTGATCAGCTCTGCCCATGCACATAAACTCACATACTGTACATGCACACATACGCCTCCACACTGATCAGCTCTGCCCATGCACATAAACTCACATTTATACTGTACATGCACACATACGCTTCCACACTGACTAGCTCTGCCCGCGCACATAAACTCACATACTGTACATGCACACATACGCCTCCACACTGATCAGCTCTGCCCAAGCACATAAACTCACATTTGTATATTTATAGAGAAGTTTCCTATACTGTAAATGCATGGAAGCAAGCAACCACACACAGACACACCCTCAAATGCCACATACCTAGTATAGACAGACAACCCTGCACATGCATGTACATTGCACACACGCACATACTGTACGCGCGTACACACACACACGCACACACACACACACGTTAGAAGACCCATGCAATTACAACCAGCAGACCCACCAACATAAAGGTATAGCTTGCAGTAAGCATTCAGCCTATAATAGCATGGAGGAAAATCCATTTTTACACACAGCCACTACTTTTTTCCATTATAGATTATCCTCAAGCTACTGCAGCGTCGAAGAACTGTCATCCCATTTGTAGTTAGACACACGCAGACACAGGCGTACACACACAGACACAGGCACACGCGCGCGCGCACACGCACACACACACACACACACACACACACACACACACACACACACACACACTACAAACGCACTAATCCCTGCACACACTAATAGACACAGACACAGCACACCCACCCCTTATTTGTACCCTAATAAGCCTCCACACAAGTTTGGTCTCTGTCTCTGCTCTGAGTCTCATTGATCTACAGAGCCAATCAAGAACAACTTTAATGGCCTCCTACCTCACAACTCTCTGTCTTTCCACAGAAATCAATGGACTCTCATACTGGGACCACCATGTCCCCAAATACAGCCAATGTATGAGTTGTTCCTCAGGGGTTATGTACAAGTCAGGGCTTATGAACAACTCAGGGGTTATGTACAACTCAGGGGTTATGTACAACTCAGGGGTTATGAACAACTCAGGGGTTATGTACAACTCAGGGGTTATGTACAACTCAGGGGTTCAGGGGTTATGTACAACTCAGGGGTTATGTACAACTCAGGGGTTATGTACAACTCAGGGGTTATGAACAACTCAGGGGTTATGAACAACTCAGGGGTTCAGGGGTTATGTACAACTCAGGGGTTATGTACAACTCAGGGGTTCAGGGGTTATGTACAACTCAGGGGTTCAGGGGTTATGTACAACTCAGGGTTTATGTACAACTCAGGGGTTCAGGGGTTATGTACAACTCAGGGGTTATGTACAACTCAGGGGTTCAGGGGTTATGTACAACTCAGGGGTTCAGGGGTTATGTACAACTCAGGGTTTATGTACAACTCAGGGGTTCAGGGGTTATGTACAACTCAGGGGTTATGTACAACTCAGGGGTTCAGGGGTTATGTACAACTCAGGGGTTCAGGGGTTATGTACAACTCAGGAGTTATGAACAACTCAGGGGTTATGTACAACTCAGGGGTTATGAACAACTCAGGGGTTATGTACAACTCAGGGGTTATGAACAACTCAGGGGTTATGTACAACTCAGGGGTTATGTACAACTCAGGGGTTATGTACAACTCAGGGGTTATGTACAACTCAGGGGTTATGCGACACATCAAAGTTAGCTGTGAGCGCTTTGTAGGCTGGTTATGATAATAAGACTTTGTTCACAAAGCCCCACTCAGAACACACACACACACACACACACACACACACACACACACACACACACACACACCCAGAAGCATTTAAAAGGAAGGATAAATAAACAGGCAAACATAA
>NC_139626.1:50196299-50216299 GCF_964638095.1 Poromitra crassiceps
ACTGAGAGTTGAAATCTGGTCTATACGAAAACTACATTTCAACGCATTTTATGTCACATGAAATATCATAAATATGGGACTATATAGGCTATGTGGTGCCAGCAAAAAGCTTCCAGGACACAACTATGGTTAATAGTTTAGTGCAATACTATAAAATAATGAATTCAGTTCCTGCAGCAACGCGCATGCGCAAGTACTTACTAGCTGTGACTGACTAGACCAAAGCAAGTCTGCACCAGTCTGCACCAAGTGCGGAACGAGGTGCTCTGGGCACACTATGTTATTGTAACAGACTGTATACGAGGCTCTGTGTAGGCCTACCTCCTGAGTCTCTGGTGTTAAATGAAGTTAACCTCTGAAGCCGTACAGCCTACAGACTATAGATGCACACACACACACAACATAATTTTAGTCTGTTACATAATATGACTCGTATGCATCAGATCGCTGACAATTGTGTATAGTCTACGTTGTGTGCGAGAGAGTATATAATGTGCCCGGCTCTCTGGTTAGTATAAGAAAATGTATAGCGCAGTGGCTAGAACCTTGGAGAACGGGGTTCGAATCCCATGTGTGCTGCTAAATTTTTTATTTAAGATGTACATATATGTACATATAGGTTTCCCATATATGGTGCATACATAAAATTGGCCGATTTCCTATATTATATGTACATATATGTACCTATACATACATATAGGTACATATATGTACATATAATATAGGAAATCGGCCAATTTTATGTATGCACCATATATGGGAAAACTATATGTGGCCCTATATTAAAACATATAGGGTACATATAGATTCTTTCCATGTGGGAGTGATCAACGCAAATCCAGCGCACCTGGGAAGCAAAACATGTCATGAAATACTCAAACTCCCAAGGTTCCCGTCGGTATAGGAAGCTTCTCCTCTCCTAAATACGGCACAGGCTGTGGAAAGACTGCTTTTAAACGGTTGTTTCACGCAGCAGTATCATTTTAACTGCCCCACTGGCTTCCGTAGGAGGACTATCATATCTTCGGATGTGCAATCGGACGTTGGAGACGGGTAGGAGAGCTTTTTGAACAGCCGTTCCCCCTTATTGCCTATTAGAACACTATGTGACCCTAATACTGCACAAGTGTACAGTATAATACACACAAAGTACAGTAGTAGGGTGACTTTAGGGCTAAGGTGCAACAAGTGGAAACTGTAGAGCCACAAAACACAGAACATTAAGGTCAATCATCTTTCTCAGTAAGAGGTAGGGGAGGTCCGGGACGAATTAAGCAGGGGGACGGAATTAGCTTGTCCTCATATACTATCTTTGACGAAACCCAGGAAGACGATTCTTTCCCCCCATGTTACACTTCCTGGTACCTCACTTCCTGTGAAGTTTCAGCTCGGCCAGTCAGTGGATGGCGGAGATATCCGCAAAAACGTTGCCTTTTCGTCTTATTTTCAAACGCGAGTAAAATATTGCAAACTGTGTATTTTTCTATTAACGTGTTGGAATTTATTTATTTAATGCTGCTAACGCTATTCATCTGTTAGACCTATCGGTAGACTACAGCTCAATGATTGTTTTGTGTGTAATGTTAGCATATCCTTTGTGCTAGCTTAGCTTTCATCCAGGGAAACGCACGGGGGACAAATAAAGCACTTTGCTCCAATTGCCTTGAATAGGCTATGCATTTATCTGTGCTTGCAGGACAATGCCTCGCATAAGGAAGAGGACCACGGACAGAGGGCAAAAAAATGCACACATTCAAATATTTCTTTGGATAAGCCATTTAAGGGAGGTAAAATATTGATCACATCACATCAGCAAAATATATAGATAGACGTTATAATTATATTAATTTGCAACATATAACATATTAAAATGTATTTCATAATACTTAGTTTCTTAGATGACCAAAAGATGAAGGAATTAATGCCAGAAAAAAATTGTTACCTGGCTGTTTTTGTGCCTTTTTCACAACCGCTACATTAGTCCCCCGCCTGTGCTTTATTTGTCCCTTCACTGTGGGACAAATTAAGCATTGCGCAGCTTCTGGTTGCCATCTGATGACGTCTGATGTATTGACCCATGGAACGAAACTACGGTTGGTATTGCCAGAGGACATGTGTAGGTTGCTTACATGAAAATATTATAACTCCAGCTGAAACAATCTTTACACAATGACAAAAAAAACAAAAAGTGCGTCATTCGTCCCGGACCTCCCCTACACAGCTGCAATTACCATCTGTAAAAAACAACCGAGTTGACAGAGTTGAAGCGTTTTAACACGCATGTAAAACAATTTGTCGCTCTCAAATGTAACCTTCTGCCATTGTTGTCTCAATTACTGTATTTTAATGTTTGTTTGTTTAATGCTTGTTTTATTGTGCATCTTATGGTGTATTCGTTTTTTTGTTATGTATTAGATTGTTTTATAGGACTGTATGTATGTATGTGTGTGTGTATGTGTACGTATGTACGTATGTATGTATGTATGTATGATGACCTGGCTCTTAAGGCCATGACAAAAACGGAAATACATGGTTTTTAAGGGTGCAAACAAACTGAATTTATTTAAGAATACTCAACGTTTTTTTTTGTTATTAATAAACAACAAAACAAACAGTGGGATGTGTAAGTCAGTTCATCAGTAGTTTAAGTGAGTGGATGTACAGTGTGAGGATGTACATATAGAGACACTGCGTAACGCGTCATCATTCAGAAGCCACGCCCAAGACGGGGGAAGACAGAAATCCCCCCTCCAATCCTGCCGTTCTCCTATGTCACGTGCATGGTTGCGTGTTGCACAGAAATATCGTATATACGGAAGATGAACACTCCAACTTACTTCCTTGACAGCTAGATCCACATTTTGCTTCTCGCCAATTCTCAATGGCTTCCTTGTTTTGCTCAGGAGTACAAAAAAACTGGTGATTTTTTACATTTGTTGTCTGTGCAGCCCACCACAGAACAGCTTTTAGCTATGTTTAATTCAAGGAAAATGATGCTGGTGTGTGGAAATGAACGTAGCTTTTTCCCCGTGATGGGCGTGGCCTATTTCATGAAGTGTCTCTATGGGTGAGGTGTAAAAGCAAAAAGAACAACCAAAACGACCACGTCAAACAAAAGCAAGTCTGCTGTAAGCAGGGGATAGCCTCCACTGAATGAGGAGCAGTCAGCTGATTAAGAAGCCTCATGGGGCACTGCAGGTGCTCCCAGTGGGCCTGATTGCTCCTCGTGCTCCTCCTGCCTGGACCTGAGGGAAGACACACAGGGGGAGACAGACAAACATACAACACACGCCCAGACACCACATAGAGCAGTGGTTCTCAAATGGGGGTCTGTGGCACTTTGCCAGGGGGGCCACGAAAGGTTTTCAGGAAAATATGTATTTATATTTTTTATTTTTGTGTGTGCTAAAGCTTCATAGTTCAATGAAAATATGTTATGCTTTAAATCTTAAATGGTTCATGGATTGCATTCTAATCTAACAAACCTATCAATTTAAAAGTCAAGTATGTTACCATGGAAACAATTAAGCTTAGCACAAAATCACAAATCAGAATGAGGGGGTCCCCGGTATGTTTTCTATCTTGTAAGGGGTCCTTGGCTGAAAAAGATTTGAGAACCTCTGACATAGAGGGCCGCCACAGTATGCATGTATGTATGTATTTATTTTCTAAATGCCTAACCAGGGACAAGGGCTGCAAATGATCTATGGTTAGAAGTCCTATATACACACTGCATCGGTTGCACTTTATTTAAATGTAGCAATGCTTATGTATTGTCCCTGTCAAATAAATGAAAAAAATAATAATCAAAGCAATAATCAGAGCGACAATGCAGGGACATTTGATTTGATCAGATTCGATTTTATTGTGGATAATAAAAGACAGCATCCAAGGGATAAAAACAATAGAAAGTGCATGCACTTATTTCCATCACAGTCCCTGGTCTTAGGGAAAGAAGACATACAGCAACACATAACATCAAATAAACAGATCAATCAAAGATTTAAGATATAACACATAATACAAAAGATATACACCAACACAGGCTCAAAAAACACTATACATTACTCAGGGCCACTCTGGTTGGTCATCAGCCACTTTTTGACTCCACCCTTAAACCCATTTTTGAATTGATTTAAGTGATGCAGGTATACAGGCTGTTCCAAGCTCCAGAGTAGGCGGACGTGCTTTTCCCCATTAGAGTCCTACATCTAAGAGACATTCTGGTCCCTGGCCCTGGTCCTGTGGTTATAGGAGTCACTGACTCGTGTGAAAAAGCCTCTGAAATAGTTGGGTGCTAACTCCCAATGCCATGAAGCAAACTAAACCTTCAGCATGGTCACTCTGTTCTCCACCTTGAGCCGACCAAGAGATTTAAAATGTTGAGTCTTGCCATTTTCAGCCCGCTTTGTATCATTACAATGTCAGTAATATGATGGGCAGCCTTTACCTTGCCTTCATGTTTTCCTGCACCGAGAACTCTGCAGTTTATTCCAGCACTTCCGTGTCCAGAATGATGCAAAACACAACTAACAGTACAGGAAGTGAAGTGAACAGAGGTTGCTCAGGGCATGCAGCTTCCAAGGCTGTTGTTTATTGTTTGTTTTTATTTTTTCTGGATGCGGACATCCACGAATAATCACATCAAGAGCCTTAACGAGTTTTAATGACCCATACCAACTGGCGGGGGCGGAGTTTCTGCAGGCAGTCAAATTGTGGATTACTCGATGTAGAAAAACATATACAAGGTAAGCACTGTCCATCTGCTTTATATTACCAAGATTATAATAATACAAAGCGGGTTGCAAATCAGCAAAGCCTTCCTTTAACACTAGGGCTGCCAGGTTTTCAACACGCCCTCTGCCCGCCGTAGCGGCGAGCCCAGTGTGTAAAATGCATCTTTACATAATAATAATAATGACGCCCCCAATCGTCAGTCTCTGACGAGAAGGGGGCACCTTTCTCTTCAGGAAGTGACGACTAGGGGTGTGGGCATAACGTCGGACGCTTGACGACTTCGGAGTGAAAATTGTGTTGCAACGACAGATAAAGAAAAGAACGAGAGAGGGAGGGGAGAGAGGCTCCATGCGCTGCAGATGAGAGAGAGAGGGGGACCAGGCTCCTTGCAGGCAGTGGCAGGGAGAGAGAGAGAGGGAGAAAGGGGGAGAGAGAGAGGGATATCGGCTCTGTGCCAGTGTCATGCCGAGTTTTGCACCCCTGACGCCAAATTCTTCCCCACCTCACGGGAGCATATTGTAATGATTTATATGGAAACTTAAAGGGGGACTGACCCCCCCAGATTTCTTGCTAAATGGTATTCTACTTGATTTGAAAACTCTGTAGGCAAGATGGCCGCCTATCCTCCCTTCTTTAGCTGGCAGAATTCCTCCCCCATAAACTAACATAACTTGGCCAATAAGTAGCCTATGTAACATACAAAATAAAACAAACGGTAATGTCTTCATTTGATGTAGAATGCAGAGGACATGTAACTGTTTAGTTAAACTTGCATTGTATTTCCTGCGCTGCTCTAAAGATAACGTAAGTGGCTCGAGACTGTTTCGTCCTGAAACCCACTCGATTTGCGCCAGAACAGAATCGATTTGGGGGTGGAACATGCCAGGATTGGCCAATGCCAACGCCAGTGCCCAGAACTGTCAAATCAAATCATCGACAGAGACGCTATGGCCCGCCTCCCAGTATTTTCAGTGTATCAGAGATAGAGAACGATAAATGATAAATATAGCCATGTTATAAACAGCAAACTAACGCTGGTGATCCATATGGAAACAGTGTTACTCGAAATGGTTAAAAGGTATAACAATTTGGTCATTCAGTGGCGTTTTACTGCCATGTACCATAACTAACTAGCGGCTAATATTAGCCATGGTAGGCGATTACCCATGGATGCATTGCTCTTAAAGGGCTCGCACCGCGTGAACTACAGTAATAATCACATGGAGGAAAAAAACAATTTTGCACATGAGTGGGGCACGCGCAAATACCACCGTGACGTCACGATGTCACGATTCATTTGAGGGCACAAAAAAAAGCAGGTTTGGACCCATAGAGGGAACTTATGCTGCTGAAATGATAGGTAGGGGTTTGTAAAATTGTAACAGATTGGTCTCAAATGTGGAGATTTTGACCAAAATCCTTCACATACCATGCCAAAAGCCATATATATTGGTTAAAAGCTGAAAAAAAGTGTTTTGGGGGTAAGTTACACTTTAAGAGCCTGTGTCCACCTAGCGTCTTTTCCTCAGGTCCAGCGTCTTTTTTCAGTGGTTTCCAATGGGGGGAGAGCGTATGCGGGTGCACACGGACGTCTATAGAAAGTGCGCAGCGCCCAGCGTCTTTTTTCAGAGCGTTCTGGCGTTTTTGTGCGCTGGCTCCTAGCGCTCCCAGCTGAAAATATTTTTAACTTTTCAGAAAGACGCTGGTGTCGGCTGCTCCTTTCTGGCAGCTAATCATAATGGAAAAACTATCGCAACAGAGACAGAACAGCTCAATTGTGGGAGCAGATTGGCTAGACACTTAATATTTCTGGTGAGTGTTGTGCTTACTGCTTTTAATAACGTAGCCTACCTGTGTTGTTAGCTTGCTAACTGTCAGCTATCACGCTCCTACCGCACTGAACTAACGTTATTTTCAGACTGCTTCCTTCTTATATTGTGCGCTGGGATCAGCGTTCCCAAGCGCACTCCCAGCGTTTAACGTCGGAAAAAGACGCTAGGTGGACACAGGCCCTAACTGTTTACAAATGATATAATTGTCTGGGTAGACGTGATCTCCAGGCCAGGGGGTCTGGTCTGTCCTGGCTCATGGAGACCGACTTTGATGAATAAAATCCGCAAGCACTGGCAGAGGCCATGGCAGAGAGAGGGAGAGAACGAGAGGGAGGCTCCGTGTAGGCAGGATAGAGAGAGACACAGAGAAAGAGAGACAGAGGGAAAAGGAGAACGAGAGAGAGAGACGAGAGAGGGGAGAGAGAGACATGCTGCTGCTCTGCACATGCCAGTGACTGTCCAAGTGCACTGCGCTATAGGCTACACACTCTCCATTCACAAACTGCACTAGTCTCTGCGACAGCGATGGCGTTCCAAGGATTCAATTATTATTACTCTCTTGCCTTTAATGACACAACTTTAAAACGTATATAGATAGTAAAAAACATATTTCGGAAAAGTCATGGACAGGGAGGCTCATATCTTTTATTGAAATAGAGTTACATGCATTGGAAATATCAAAACGGTCCCACAGACAGGTTCTAGTGTTAATGTTGGTTTTCATTGTCAATTAGAAAATGGTCGGGGCCACCCAACAGCATCTGGATCCAGCCTGCAAGTTGGGTATCGCTGGTATATGTCCTACTCCTATTGTCTATAATGTCGTATTGGACAGAGAGAAGCTTGTTCCCACTGCACAGTGGAGTCGCTCTTCAGGTTAGATGCAGTGGTGTTTCTTCAGAGTTTGTGAGTCTCTGAACAGTTTCTTACAGCGGACACAGTCGTAGGGTTTCGCTCCAGTGTGAGTGTATTGGTGTCTTTTTAGGCTACCTATCCACCTGAACCTGCTCCCACATTCCTCACAGCTGTAGGGTTTCGCTCCAGTGTGGATGCGTTGGTGTGATTTTAGGCTACTTAACTCACTGAACCTGCTCCCACATTGGTCACAGCTGTAGGGTTTAACTCCAGTGTGAATGTGTTGGTGTGTTTTTAGGCTATTTAAATGACTGAACCTGCTCCCACATTGGTCACAGCTGTAGGGTTTTGCTCCAGTGTGGATGCGTTGGTGTGTTTTTAGGTAACCTAACAGACTGAACCTGCTCCCACATTGGTCACAGCTGTAGGGTTTAGCTCCAGTGTGAATGTGTTGGTGTGTTTTTAGGCTACTTAAATGACTGAACCTGCTCCCACATTGGTCACAGCTGTAGGGTTTCGCTCCAGTGTGGATGCGTTGGTGTGTTTTTAGGTTACCTAACAGACTGAACCTGCTCCCACATTGGTCACAGCTGTAGGGTTTAGCTCCAGTGTGAATGTGTTGGTGTCTTTTTAGGTTACCTAACTGACTGAACCTGCTCCCACATTGGTCACAGATGTAGGGTTTAGCTCCAGTGTGAATGTGTTGGTGTGTTTTTAGGCTACCTAACTCACTGAACCTGCTGCCACATTGGTCACAGCTGTAGGGTTTAGCTCCAGTGTGAATGTGTTGGTGTCTTTTTAGGCTACCTAACTCACTGAACCTGCTGCCACATTGGTCACAGCTGTAGGGTTTAGCTCCAGTGTGAATGTGTTGGTGTGTTTTTAGGCTACCTAACCGACTGAACCTGCTCCCACATTGGTCACAGCTGTAGGGTTTAGCTCCAGTGTGAATGTGTTGGTGTGTTTTTAGGCTACCTAACTCACTGAACCTGCTGCCACATTGGTCACAGCTGTAGGGTTTAGCTCCAGTGTGAATGTGTTGGTGTGTTTTTAGGTTACCTAACTGACTGAACCTGCTCCCACATTCCTCACAGCTGTAGGGTTTAGCTCCAGTGTGGATGTGTTGGTGTGTTTTTAGGCTACTTAACAGACTAAACCTGCTCCCACATTGGTCACAGCTGTAGGGTTTAGCTCCAGTGTGGATGTGTTGGTGTCTTCTTAGGTTACCTAACAGACTGAACCTGCTCCCACATTCCTCACAGCTGTAGGGTTTCTCTCCTGTGTGAATGCTTTGATGTGATCTTAGGTTAGCTAACTGACTGAAACAGCTCCCACACTCTTGACATGAGTAAGGTTTCTCCCCTGAGTGAACTCTCTGATGTCGGTTTAAGTGGCCAAGTCTTGTGAATGTTTTGTCACACTGAGCACAGTGGTGACGTCTGCGTCCGCTGGTGTCTCTCTGTTTCCAAAGACATAAAGAAAGAATCAGGATCAGTGTGTGTGTGTGTGTGTGTGTGTGTGTGTGTGTGTGTGTGTGTGTGTGTGTGTGTGTGTGTGTGTGTGTGTGTTGCAACATCAGTGATACAACAGTGGTATTTTTTCTCACCTCTTCTGAAGAATTCATCTTGACAGTGTTCTCCTCCTCTGCCACATGTCTCTCTTCCCACCAATCAGCTCTGACATCATCAAACAGAAACAGAGACAGATGATAGGATGGGGAACATCCACAAAAACATTAAGAAAAAAAAATACTAAAAATCACATTACATTACATTATGTCATTTGGCAGTGGATAAATAAGAATAATGCAACTGCAAGCAAATTATTGTATTTGTATAGGCTCCAAAGTTTGAAGCCTACAATCACTGCTTGCAACAGTTCACTGAAGACTAAAACCTACTGAATACATATTAAGGTTTCATTCATGTGAATGGAAAAACAGTAAAAGTGCTGGTGTCGTCATCTCATAATTTATTGTTTTAAGATGTATACTACTGTAATAGAAAAAATCTATAGAGGGCCCTCGACTCAGTATCGTGCATACCTCCCCCCAACCTTTCTACAAGGTCCTGTGGTGTTACGTCAATCCGTTTGGAAGTCAAGTTTCCTTTTGCCATTGGCCACCCCCATTAGCCCTTTGGGCCAGTGAAACCACCCACCGACACACCAAGCCCACCCCCCCCCCACCCCCCACCCCCTAAGCCCAAGGCACGGAAGAAAACCTTTTTTTCCTGAGGGCCTTACTGACTTACATCAAGTAAGCGAAGGGCCACACATTGGATATTATACCTGCCAACACAAGAGTCTTTTTCGTGGGAGTCTCGTTATTTTGAACCCTCTCTCCCATTGTTATTGGTAATGAGATTGACACATGAGATTACTTTAAACCTTTTAGTCATACAGATTATTGAAAGATATAGCCTATTCCATATTCCAGACTGAAATGTTACAACAGAAGTGGAGTATTGGCCAGAATGACATGAACATTTGGACACTTATTCAGCTGGTATCTTGCATGTTGTGTTGAGGTGCACTGTAAAAAAAAAAATATATATATATATATATATATATATATATATATATATATTTTTTTTTTTTTCTATAGAATTTTTTTTCTATATATATATACATATACATATATGTATATATACATATATACATATATATATATATATATATATATATATATATATATATATATATATATATATATATATATATATATATATATATATATATTGCAATTCGATCGCGGGCCACACACGGGAGCCGGGCCGTATTTTGCCCATGTGTGCTTTAGAGTTTGTTAAGTTTATTTATGAAGGTCTCAGACACATAACAGACATGATGTGAAAAAGATGTTAACAGAGACTCATTGTTCCAGGACTTTATAGGCTGGTGACTCGCTCCCTTTCTCTGTCATTCACTGTCGTACATTCTGTGTGTTCATGGAATGAACCAAGCTCAATTAAATAATGTGAGTGTGAGAATCAACTGTGTCATCTGATCCATTGATTGAGCAGAGATCATCCACTAAAACGCTTCATTGCACATACGCAATTCAGAGTGAAAAATAAGTGGCTATACTCCACTATATATATATATATATATATAGTGGAGTATAGCCACTTATTTTTCAGTCTGAAAATATATATATATTAGGGTTGTCAGCGTTAACGTGTTAATCGCGATGCGATTAAGGGCCGACCATAACACGTTTTTTTTTTATCGCGTTAATCGCATGCCGCTATTTTGTCCCTTCGTCGCACTCGTACTTGTAGTCAAGCCGGTCGCAGCTGTTTACTGTCTCCTGCCTGTACAGGCACGGAAGAGAAAGACAGCAATACGCTTCCAAATGGCTCGTTTTACTTTAAGAAACTCCCAAATGGCACAGTGGACAAGTCAACGGCAGTTTGCACCTTGTGTAAAACGGAATTAAAATATCACCAAAGTACATAAGCATATGTAGCTGGCAGCCAGCTAGCTAGCGCGAGACTCATCACTCATTCTTCCTTCAGAGTCTCGGATGCGCGGGTCCTCTAACCCAGAGGTTCTCAAATGTTTTTCAGCCAAGGACCCCTTACAAGATAGAAAATATACCGGGGACCCCCTCATTCTGATTTGTGATTTTGGGCTAAGCTTAATTGTTTGCCACGGTAACGTGCTTGACTTTTAAATTGATAGGTTTGTTAGATTAGAATGTAATCCATGAACCATTTTAGATTTAAAGCATAAAATATTTTCGTTGAACTATGAAGCTTTTGCAACAACAAAAAAGTAATTTTTATTTTCCTGAAACTTTTCGCGGACCCCCTTGAAAAGTGCCACGGACCCCTGGGGGTCCCTGGACCCCTATTTGAGAACCACTTCTCTAACCACTGGGAGGTTGGCTCCAATGGCTTCACATCACAGCATCACAGTTGGGACAATCACAGTGGGACAGAGAAACAAACAAACAAAGAAACAGACAGAGCCCCAGCTCCCATTTATATACTGATGATGATGATGATGATAGCACTTGAATGCTCAGTTAGAGCAAAGTTGGAAATCCCAGACGATCCTTCAGCAGTGTGTAATTTGACATGCAGGTTTCCCAAAACAATCTAACTTCAAATTGTCCTTCTTAGTCGTTTAGATGAGCTTTTCTTACTTCTCTTACCTTTCACAAATCAGGATTCTCCTCCTACAGTGGCCTCCTCAATTTTCTCGTCCAAAAAGTCATAAAATGTGAAATCCCTCGTTGTGTCTGGATGTTCTCTCTCTAACTCCCTGCGTCCGGTGTGGGGGTCCGGTGTGGGGAGTGGACTGATGTGTGTCTTTTGAACTGCTTCTTGCGGGGGGAGGGGTGTTGGTGTGGGAAGGGAGGCGATTTGATAACCCCCCCCCACACACACACACACACGCGCTCGTGCACGCACACACACACACACACACACACACACACACACACACACACACACACACACACACACACATTGTTGCATCATTAGGATCTAAGAAAAAAATAAGATCTGCCAAATTGAAACCTTATCTGTACAGTAACACCACCTAAAAGATACTTTCTTGTGTTCAAGGACCAAACACAAACATAGTGGACTACACATTCAATCGCACATTTCTTTCACAGTCGGTGTCCCACCAAGTGAACCAAGCAGATGCTTTTGTTATTTAAATGTTTTCTTTGTCCTTTTGTTCCCCCAAAAGCCTGTGGAAAAGAATGTGGAATAACAATGTGTGGCAATTCAAAGTGGAGACCATAAGGGCTATTATATATACAGATCCTTTCCAAAAAAAAAAGTTAGAATATCATGGAAATAACATGGATAACCGTGGGCTTCGGTGGATTGTCAAGCAAAGACGATTAAAACATTTGTCAGAGATTCAGAGGGAGTGGACTGAGGCTGGAGTCAGTCATAACTGAGAAGTAACTGCTGATTTTCTTCACACTATTCTAATTTCTTGAAATACTGTTTTGGGGGTTTTCTGGAGCTGTAGGCCAAAATTATGAAAAATGAAACAAAGGCTAGAAATATTTCACTTTGTGTGTGATGAATATACACAAAAAGGTTTCACTTTTTGAAAGGAATTATGGAAAAACTAACATTCCATGATATTCAATTTTTTTTTATATTATGTTTTTTCACCGTCCTTTTCTCATGGAGGTTTTACGCATTGGTAATGCCCTTAACAAGTAACTTTTGTAAAGCAAAAGAATGTCAATGTTCTCTTTCTTCAAGAGACGTGATGAATGAGGTTGACAGGGGAGGTCTGGTGGAACGGAGCACATGTTTTGATCCATGGGACCAACTTCAGTGCAGGGTGAGACTTCTATGAACACACTCTCTCCCTTGCTCGACCAGTCCTTTGTGCACGCACGCACGCACGCACGCACACACACACACACACACACACACACACACACACACACACACACACACACGCACGCACACACACGTACGTACGGACACACACACACACACACACACACACACATACACAAGCACTGCTCTCCTTGGGGCGGACGGTGTGAAAGCCCTGTTGAGGTGACCGTGAGAATTGAATTTTCATTATTCATGAAGAGGGCCCTCTCAGCGTGCATACACACGCACGCACACACACACACACACACACGTACGTACGGACACACACACGCACACACGCACACACACACACACGCACGCACACACGCACGCACGCACACACACACACACACACACACACACACACACACACACACACACACACACGTCTGGATCGTCTGGAATACACTCTCCTCCTGTGTGTCTCTCTGTGTGGAGTTTGCATGTTCTAAATAATTAAAAGTTGCACCAAGGAAATGATCTACACATTTTTATTTGTGTGTTGTATACACTGTCCGGATAGACAATTAACTGGACAAAGAGTGACTTTATGCCTCTCTCTAACATCTTCACTCCCGGTTTCTTGGAAAATCTCCCACTGAAATTGGCAAAGGATCGCCGCACCTATCTTGGCTTGACGATACACAGAGATCCTAAACTAATATTTAAGTTGAACTCTGCAGACGTTGTTTCAAGACTTAAACGGTGTATAGAAAACTGTAAAATCCTGTCCCTCTCCATGATTGGCCATATAAACTCAGTTAAGATGGTTTCTCTTCCTACGTTCCTTTATCTTTGTCAAATATTTTTCACATCAGCTTTTTTCAAACAACTGGACTCCGTAATTCTGTCCTACATCTGGAATTATAAGAACCACAGAATTTCGAAAATCTCACTTGCAAAAACTCAAGTCTAGGGCTGGCCTTACCAGCACTACTACTGGGCTGCCAATGTTAGGGCTCTGATGGCCTGGTGGCAAGGGACTCCAGGTAACTTAAGTTCCGGGGCCTCCCTGTGGCTGAAAATGGAGGCCAGCTCCACTGCAAACTCTTCTTTGCCAACCATGCTATTTGCTAAGTCAGGGAAACCTGGGACCATAGACAATTTTAATTTAAGATTTGTCATGAATAACTGTCAGAATTTTAATCCAAGTCAGGAGTGTTTTGAGTCTACCAGATGTCTCTGTCCACACGCCAATTCTTTTCAATCTCTTTTTGCCTCGATGGTCAGACAGAAACGACCATGCCTGGAGTGAGAAGGGGCTAGTTTCCATCAAAGACCTATAGTATATATATATGGTCATTTTTCATCCTTTGATCTATTGAAGAGGAAGTTTGAGTTGCCCCGCACAAACTGGCTCAGATTCCTGCAGATCAGAAATTATGTTCGATCCAAGATTCACACCTTTGAAGAGCTCCCAAATGAACATGCTTTTTTCAATGTATTGCTGAGCCCTCCTCACTGCAAGCATCTTATCTCTAGATTTGTGTGTCTATTTGACAACTGCAACACGGCCTCTACTGAGAGGATTAGAGAAGCATGGCAGGGGGAACTTGGTATTGATTTATCTCATGCCTTCTGGTTCTGCCCTTCAGTAACAGGATTCTGGGCCAAACTAGTACTCTAAGGCCTACAAAATAACCCTACAGCCAGAGGCAGAACTCACCATCTTCGGCTGCTCGGAGTCATCTCTGAACTTCCCTACAGCTGTGCAACCATCTCTGACACTGGGGACAACTGTCGCTAAAAGACTCATTCTGAAGGAATGGAAGTCCTCCTCTTCACCTTCTTTTCGGACGGCACGGTGGCTCAGTGGTTAACGCTGTTGCCTCACAGCAAGAAGGTCCCGGGTTCGAACCCCGGTCCGTCCCAGGTCCTTTCTGTGTGGAGTTTGCATGTTCTCCCCGGGTCCGTGTGGGTTTTCTCCGGGTGCTCCGGTTTCCTCCCACCATCAAGAAAAACATGTATGTTAGGGTTAATACTCCTGTCAGTGCCCCTGGCCAAGGTACTGGCAAAAAGAACTGGAGTTGGTCCCCGGGCGCTGCACAGTGGCTGCCCACTGCTCCTAGTTCTAGGAAGGTTCCTAGTAGAGGATGGGTCAAATGCAGAGGGTGAATTTCCCCAAGGGGATAAATAAAGTATAACTTTCTTTCTTTCTCAGGTGTGGCTGATGGACATGATCTCTGTTATACAGATGGAGAGACTCAGGTCCCTGAGAACCAACTCACTTAAAAGGTTCTCAGCTATCTGGGACCCGTTTGTCCTACTGGAGCCTACTTTGTTTGACGAGTGTCACAATGCACAATTGCTCATGTGACATCACTGATGACATCACTTCCAGTTGAATGACATCACGTCCGGGACAAAAATCACAGAGCCCACTTGCTCCCTTTTATAGATATAATCCCTATCAAAAAAGATTAAGGGGCCCTTTACACGAGGACAGTCTCTGGAAGAAACGACACAATAGCGTTTCCTTCACACCTTTTCCTTCACACCTTCTCCCCGTTTACATGAGCGCTGTTGAATTTTTAAAACGCCGTAATGTACATGCCAGGTCGCTAGGTGGCATTGTGATGGTCAACGGGGCGGGGCGTTGCTCGTCACTCCACGGACACTTCTACATGACGTCATTTCGTAATCGTCTTTCTGGGTTTTAGACACGGAAGTAGATTACGGCTACCGTAGTAATTTTTAGACTTGCCAAAAAGCTGTTTTCAAGCTAAAAAAACCAAACTGTTTTAAAGTTGTAATATTGTTCGGGTGAGAACGTTACATAGATGTGACCAGTTTATCAGAATAAGCCTATTTGGAAATCTTTAACGAGCAGCGAGGATCGGGAGCGCTGGCTGTGCTGACACTGTCTACTGTGTAGGCTGCAGTGAGAAAACACTGTCGATGTGCTTGCCTAACGTTAAATGCCGACCGGGTACAGCCATCGGCTCCTCGCAGCAGCAGTAACGCTCATTATGAACATGTAACTGAAGTCGGCCGCAGTGTAGCTTAATTCTGAATGTTGCCAAGCGTGTGTTGCGTGTGCAGGCACGTCAGAGTTTCTGGGAAGACTATCGTTTCTAACCGATTACATGGAGCGCTCAGCGGGAAGCGTCACCAACAATTCCACCCTAGAGGGTGGTTTCAAAATGTGTCGTTTCCTAAGCGCGAATTCGCCGTCGCCGTCTTAACGGGAGGCACTAACGATAAAATAATTCCCCGTTTCCATAGGAAACCATCCTCGTGTAAAGTGCCCCTTAGATGATGCCCATCTGAGCGTTTGAATTACAACATTTTAGATGCTGCAATAGCCTTTATTTCATAACTATTGAAAAATTAATGAACATCAGGTAACCGTTTCTTTTTCATAGAGATTACATAGTGTTTGGGAATTAAACTGCATTAAAAGGCATCTGCCTTTTCATACTGATACTTCCATGATTTAAATGATATCTTTGCCATTTAACACACTCTATTTCAGTAATATATTATCTGAATAGAGTCATTAAGTCTGTTCCCATTGTGATACAAGCATGTGATTATCCCTTTGCCATTTAAAAACACCTTATCTCAGTCATATTATTAATAATGACTGTATACGCCATAATGCAACATTTACATTACACTTAATCTGCCATTTAAAACACTCACCGATATAGCCAATTATCTTAATAAGCTCATTATCTCTGTCAGTTTCCTCTCCGTCTGCACAACCACAGGGTTTTACATGGTGCCTTCCTCTCCCATTTTTAATGTCCACAAGACAGCCTGCCTTGAATTTCAAATATCACAGTCCTTGCCTTGTCGAATCACACAGCCGGGGTCTCATCGGTCAACACTGATGTCATGCGACTTAATAAATGTAAAGTCACCTGTCTTTAGCCTTCGACTCACTGGCCCCCACAGATTCCTTTTGCTCACAGCTGTAATGTGAATCGTTCCTGTTATTATGAAGGTTATCGCTACTAATATCACTTTCTAATCTTCTAATATTCAAACCTGGGCCGGCACGCTGGCCAACCTCCCCCACCCGGGAGCAGGCAAGGGAACGCGACATTACTTAATGGACTCGCTCATTGAAATACATCTACAGTATTTGCATTCAAAGTGTTGAAAGAAAATAAATTGCACACCTCAGATGTTTTTCAGGCAATCAAAGTCTCTTTCCTGGATACAGATTGATGCTAATCAGCGAGTCGCTAGGCGGGAGGGAGCTCCTGCAGAGCGTAAGAGCATGATACACTATGGGATTTAAGCATTTAACTAGACCACTCAATCATCATACGATACCCCCCATGTTGGTGTTCTTATCCAGGGCAAATTACAATGACTTGAGTAGGTAGAACGTCAGTTTAATTACAGAAGTCTCTAACGAGGCCACCCTGCATTTCACAAAGTTAGTCTATTGACACTTGCCAAGCAAGTTTCAGCAGCAGGACCACAGCTCAAATCACTCCCCTCCTGTTGTTCCCTATAGAGCACCGCAGGGATGAGTCCGGAGACGTTTATGGGAGCAGGATAATCTTCACAAACGTGAATCACTTTATGACTTTTGAAACGTAAATGCATTTTTTTAAACGCGATTTTTAGAAAAGGCTTCAAATGTTCGTGAAGATGATCCCATAAACGTTTGTTAACCACAGACCTCATTTTATGCATTTAAGGGAAATCCCCATTCTAAAAGCCCAATGACTTTTCCTCGTGAGATCCAGGAAGTCCGGGACTTCCGCCTTCCGCCGCCTACAAAAATACGTCATCTCTGCGGTACTGCGGTACTATAAATGCCCAACACAAGCACAGCATACCCGTTCTCTCTCTCCCCTCCCTCCCCTTTCTTTCAATGTATATCTCCATCTCTCTTCCTCTCTCCACTTTCTGTAAAAAAATATATTTGCCTTCAACTTCACCATAAAATACTGGTTTTATACACGCACATTTTCACTGTTTACAACAGAGACACTGAGGTGGAGGTGTGTGGACAGATGCTAGCATGCGAGACACTAGCATATGAAAGCTAACACTAACATTAGGCTACCTGTGAAGTGGTGGATTCTTGCATAATAGTTGCTCGAGTTTGGAGTGAAAATCATTAGCCTACTGCGGGAATGCTGAACCTGAACTGAGCCGTCCAAATACTTGCCAAAGGAAATATTCTCACCGTAAATGTTCTTCTAGACTTTGTGCACTCTGCATGGTATTATACAACAACTATCTGCCATGTTTGATTAGTGATTCTGCCAGTAAGCTAAATAATTAGCTCCTCAAACGTTCCTAACCATGCTTGCAGTCACAACAGATGGTTCCACGGAGAACGGGGGGGGGGGGGGGGGGGGGGCTTTATAAACATAGGCAAACTTTGAACTTTAAGGTTGAGGATTCACACAAAAATGTATAAATCAAATTAATAATTAGGATACCGGCAGGTGCATTTTCATAATCCTGACTAATATACCCATGAGTGATGAAAATTGTGAGAATTACCATACCGAAATCTCACAAATCCTGAAAAAAACCTCAACCAGTTAGCCTACAAGTTCAATGAATTCAATCAGTCTATATAGGAATTCAGAAAACAGAATTTAAACACACACAGAACACACAGAATGATACAGATGTCAGAGGGAGGGAGGGAGGGAGGGAGGGGGAGACCTGGGAACTAGTGATGCGCAGGTCAGGGTTTTTTAAGGCCCGCCCCAACCCAACCCGGCATTGGAGCCAGCCCGCCACGCCCGGCCCGTTATAATATCTGAACATTCCGAACCCAGCCCAACCCAGCAGCCCGCAACGGCCAATTTAATGTAATATATGTCTCCGGACTCAGGAGGAGCGCAGCAGAGCTCTCCAAGGTGTGCAAAGTAGCTATTAACTCTGTGTCTCTCTCCCCCTCTCTCTCTCACACACACAGACACTCACATGCTGCCGTGCGCGACTACAGTTCTACCTTAAGAGACTACACACAACACCAACCAAGCTTTAACAATATTTATTGAATGTAAGATTGTCTTTGGCGGAGAGCTCCTTGGCCAAAAGGGGGATCAGCCACGTGACCGGGAATCGGCCACGTGACGGATGATCAGCCACGTGATGGCGGACCTGCCATGGATTGGCAGGGGCGTCGGAACCCTCCCCCTTCATGGAGCCTTCACCTGGTGGTACTGGGGTGGAAGCCGGGGAGGTGGTGGGTTGACGCTGCAATGCATAGGAGACAAGAGCAATAGACAGGTAGGAGGGGCACTCCTTTTAAACAGACCGCTTGGATGAATGGCAGGCTGTTATTGGATAATTGAATGTGATGACGTAACTAGTTCCGTCTCTTGGTAGAACTTCCGTAAACTCCCATTTGTACTGCTCTGGATGAATTGCGCGGCTGCTTTCATGACGGTCTTTATTCAATTAATTCAAGGTCTTGAAATGGAGGTAGCAGGTAGAGGTAGGCTAATTACCTCATGCGCTCTCAATTGGTCACGTAGCCTACTCACGTTGCAGTAAAGTTGACAAATAGATCACAGTCGAGTCCACAACAGGAAATCTGCGGTGGCATTAGTTTTATGGACACTTCAAATAATAATTACAGCGAATAATCCTTCCAAAATGTTTGTTTTGAGAGCACATATAGGCTACCTCATTGAAGCGTTTCTTTACTCCATGTAGGCTATAGAGAGTGCAGCAGGAGTCTGTCTGATTGTGTGTAGGCCTACGTGTGTGCGAGAGAGAGTTCACGTCTTAAGGTTAATTACTCTGCGTGTTTCGCTGCTCTAAATTATTTAATAATGTTGCTTTGTCACGTTCTGAGCCTGCCCCGCCCGCGCCCGCGATATTTTCATAATTTGCCAACCCAGACCGGCTGTGGGGGAGGGGCCAGCCCGCGGGACCCGGCGGGTTCTGGTGACCCGCACATCACTACTGGGAAGGTTAAGCGTGTGATAGATGCAATTCAGGTATAGCAGAATAAATTCATGGTCTGTGCTAAGATTAAAAAGATCATACAGTCATGGGAACAATTGAGAACAAATATGTTTAGAATAGTGACAAGCAATATGTTAAAAGCAGTAAAACTCATATTTTGTTAAAAGGCACTAAAAGGGATAAAATACTTGGGAACAATTGATAAAGTAGCCTATGTTTAGAATAATTAAAAGCAGTAACACTCATATTATTTTGATATAGCAGAATAACACAAAGCATTTGTGTTATATTGATTTCAGTTATGTTGTGGGCATTT
>NC_139626.1:50221299-50286299 GCF_964638095.1 Poromitra crassiceps
GCTCCCCCAGGGGATGGGTCAAATGCGGAGAACAAATTTCGCACACTCAGGTGTGTGACAATCAGTGGGACTTTACTTTATCCTCCCCTTCCTCCTCCCCATGCTCCACAACTCACCAGGGAGAACTGGAGAGCCCTACACCTGGATCAGGGACACCACCTACTTCAACGTCCTCCTCCTCTGGGACTCCTCGCCCTCGCCACCTCCTCCTGGGCTCTGTACTTCCCGGCCCAGTCGATGGATGGGTTTTCGCCCAGATGGTGGAGGTTGGAGTCGCTGCAGGTGAGGACGATGCTGTCCCTGTACAGGTTGTGTCTCCACTGAACCGCTGCCTCCTTCTCAGTCATCATGATGGAGGACGGAGCAGCACCACCTCCTCGAAAATGTTCTCCACCGCAGGAGGAAATGGGAGAAGGTGTACACCGCATCATCCATTTGCTCTCTCATTAGGATCTTGGCCCTCTGGATGAACACAGAGGGGCTGGAGACTTCGAACCTCTGCATGGTAGATCTGGGAGAAGCCCTGGCTGATCGGCTCCATCATGGCATCCAGGGTGGAGCTGATGCTCACTTTCAGCAGCTTCTCTGCCTTGGGGTGGACCACCGCTCACATCTTGTTGGTGACATGTTCCTTGGTGGTGATGATCTGGTCCATGTCTGTTCATATGGAGGAGGCCTGCAGCCCGGGATGTCCCACCTCACAGCGCGGCATCACAGCCTTGTACTGGGCTTGGCCCTGGTGCTGCAACAGGCTGTACACTGTGTCACTGATCAGCATCCAGTTCCTCTGCCTCTCGTGCATCTTGCCTTTGAGTCAAGGGAGATGAGATCCCTCAATTTGAGGAGGAGGCCCTGCACAGATATATCACCAGCACAGATTTCGGATGAAAAGAGCGTCAAGCTTTCTAACCCCGCCGTCGAGAAGCTATGAACCCTTCTTCTCAAATCTGTGGCTTTGAGATGTGTCTTGGGACAAGCTTGGGAGCGAGAGTCGCAGGCAAGTCTATGTGAGGATATGGGACTCTTGTAGGGTAGACAATGACATCATACCCGGATTCATAGCGGGGCTAGACAAACACTCTATGCAAAATATATGAGAATTTTGTTTTCATCATTATAACCCCACAGCATAAATAGGATATTAATGTGATGTAGTTCTTCATAGATCTAGCCTCTTCATTTTGCTCTCAAAGTGCACCAGATTGATGCATTTTAATTTAAAATTTATAAAATCATCTAGCAAACACTGCAACTGCCTGTTTTCTGGTTATGTAGCTGGCTATAAATTTAAAGTCAGCTTTACACTTCCCAATCACATCTTTAATAAACAATGCATTTTTAACTGGACTATTAGGGGCTCGTTAATCTATACGCATTATTAATTAAAGATGAAGATCGTTATTGTACATTATAGATGTGCTACTTACCTTGAGTAACATCGTGCCAAACACATTTACCGTAAATGATTTACGTTGTATGAGTATAAACAAACATTTTATCGAGAGCAACTTAAGTGCCATGGTAAAATAAGTTTAAATTGCTACTTCAACATTACTAACAACCGCCCTTGTATCTCGCGAATAGACCCTGTATGATAGCTTAACCTAAATATACCTGCTGTCGGGCGGAAATCTTGTATCTCCAAATTTGGCCATTTTCTTTTTATTTCATAAATCTAATGTCATTTTTTATGTAATTTTTTATTCAGTCATTATAAATAACAAAATCACAGTATAATATATAAATATATAATATATAAATGGATTTAGTGGTACCCAAAAAAATAACCTGTGAAAGTTTCAGGTAGTTTGGACCAGCAAAATATGTGCTATTACTGGTTATTAATGTTGTTATTACTATTATGTTAAAATGTGAATGTTTTTTCTTCCTTATGAAAATTTGCTTTTTTGGAGATACAAGGTTTCCGCCCGACAGTGATCATATTTTTAATACAGCTAAACCCATAGCTTAATTAACATTTAAAAAATGATTCATCCTCTCCTCCAGATATGCAGTCTTACTGCAAGGAAATACGTTATTCCACACCTACTATGCCATACTGACTTTTATTTTAATGCCAGCAATAACGACTCCATCACTTTATTCAGATGGTGGACATCTCATTTGGAAACTCTCCATATATTCACAGTGGAAGCTATTAACAGAAAGCAGTGTTGTGTGGTGAAGGCAGGGCACATTCAATGTTTCAGTGTGTGGCTTTACGGCTGCTGACACGGCATTGTGAATGAAAAGCACACACGCTCTGACACTCACCATGTTATAAAACGGACTTTGTGCACTTTCAACACAGTGTCTTTACATGCGTAGCCTACTAACAAACTGATCATTCACGGATTTCTCATCCGATTATTCACGTGGTCGTCTAAAAAGGATAAACCGATGCTTTATCAGGCCGTTATCGGATTATGAGAAATAAGCTAAACACAAAAACAATTTTTTTTCTTTAGTTTTCTTTTTTGTTAAGTTAGTTAAGTTACGTTAGGTTAAGTTATCCTTTATTTATCCCCATGGGGAAATTCATCCTCTGCATTTGACCCATCCTCTACTAGGAACCTTCCTAGAACTAGGAGCAGTGGGCAGCCGCAGTGCAGCGCCCGGGGACCAACTCCAGTTCTTTTGCGAGTGCCTTGGTCAGGGGCACTGACAGGAGTATTAACCTGACATTAACATACATGTCTTTGTGTGTCTGTATAAGGATGTATTGTGCTGTATTGTTACTAGTCATCTCGCGCGCTCTATTCCTAGGCTTGCCCGCTCTGCGGGCTTGCCCTGCAGCTCGCCCACTGTGCAGGCTCATTTATGACATCACTGATGACCACTGTGCGTTGCGGCCTCGTCTGCTCTATGGCATCACTGATGTGACATCACGGATGACATCACTGATGACAATTAGGGCAATCACCTAATTAAAACCTGCACAGCCTAGGGGCGGAAGCCATCGTCTCCATCTGATTCCTCCCCGATTCTAATATACTCCCATCACTTATATAGCCTCAGACTGATGACATCACTGATGACATCATCACTGAATTATAGCCTCAGCCTTAGGGAAATCAGCCTTAGGGCAATTAAGAAATCCGGCTCCGTCAGGTCACCTGAAACTTCCTGAAAGTCCCGATCGCACATAAAACGGCATAGCTGTGGCCGGCCGAATTCTTCAAACAAACAGGCAGAGATTGCCCACATGCTCCCTTTTATAATAAGGAAGGATAGTGTCAGGTGTGTGTGTGTGTGTGTGTGTGTGTGTGTGTGTGTGTGTGTGTGTGTGTGTGTGTGTGTGTGTGTGTGTGTGTGTGTGTGTGTGTGTGTGTGTGTGTGTGTGTCCATGTGTGTATTTCTTGGTGTGGGTATTATTCTTACTTTCCCACCTCAAACTAAATGTTGTCAAATGGAAGAATAATCTGTGTGTGTGTAAAAATCAGATAAACACACCTAGCTTTTTGGCTGAATTATCAGTTTTATTTACTTTATTTGATTTATTTTATTCCCAATGTCAATGTTCACTCACAGACTTTGAGGCGAGTTCCTGCTACTCACTAAAGTACATGTAAACACCTAAATCAGATGATTGCCATGACCTGATTATTCTCATTTATCAGTTTATTGTGTGTAAACGCACTCAGAGGTAGACACGCAATAGAGTTTCAGTGGAACACTGAAGCTTGTGTTTGTGTGTGTGTGTGTGTGTGTGTGTGTGTGTGTGTGTGCGTGTGCGTGCCCACACGCGCGTGTGTGTGTGTGTGTGTGCATGTGTGTATTTCTTGGTGTGGGTATTATTCTTACTTTCCCAGCTCAAACTAAATGTTGTCAAATGGAAGAATAATCAACAGGTAAAAGGACAACACACAATTGTATTTCAATCAGAGAGACACATTTCTAGAATGGAATGACAATGATTTATTAAGTGATTAGCTATATGAGCCTGTAGGCACATTAAATTATATTTGGCGATTAGACTCCGTCATGACGTCAGCTTGATAATGACATCATGATCAGCAGGGGTAGTGCAGGCAGGTAGTGCCGTGGAGTCTAGACCTGGTGGTGGTGAAGGTGGTCTTGGTCTTGCTGGAGAAGGCTTCTGAATCTGAAGACCTCGGAGAGGACTGGAGGAGATTGGGGTGGAGGAGGGACACAGGAACGCAATGAAAACCCAGCAGACCACACAAAGAGAAAAGGCGGCTTTTAACTTTTGACAGCTAGATGATGATAGGCTGAATGGAAAGATGTGTCTTACTCGGATTGGTTTAATCTAAATGTTACCGCCCACGAACAGTGACGCTAGATGATAGATAGATAGATAGATAGATAGATAGAGTACTTTATTAATCCCCTGGGGGGAATTTTTGTGTTACAGCAGAAGCCAATGTCAGTACATCTCAGATAGATAGAAGCGGGAAAAGGGTTGATTGATGACATAGTGGTATGAATGAGTGGGCATGACAACTAAAATGTTTCTCCTTAGGAGAGTGAATAAATGGAGAGTGAATGAATGACAACTGACAGGTCTCATCTTTAAGAATTTGCGGGAAAGGAGTGATTGATGACAAGGGGCTAAGCTTCATGTGTCCACAGTCAAGCTCTCAACACTTTTACAGCCTCTCATAAGATTGCCCATAATTGCGCATAAAGTGATCAAACTTGATCTCACAGCATGCAAAATAGTTTTTTTTGGCCCCTTGCAACAATCTGGGTTTCTCATGTGGCCCCCCAGGGAAAAATAATTGCCCACCCCTGTACTAACAGATACAAGGGGGGACAAATATAGGGGCCTATCATAAACCCTAGGGCCTATTATAAACTTTCTCCTTAACACATTCTGTATAGCCTATTATAAACTGGCCCCTTAACACATTCTGTATAGCCTATTATAAACTGGCCCCTTAACACATTCTGTATAGCCTATTATAAACTGGCCCCTTAACACATTCTGTATAGCCTATTATAAACTGGCCCCTTAACACATTCTGTATAGCCTATTATAAACTGGCTCCTTAACACATTCTGTATAGCCTATTATAAACTGGCTCCTTAACACATTCTGTATAGCCTATTATAAACTGGCTCCTTAACACATTCTGTATAGCCTATTATAAACTGGCTCCTTAACACATTCTGTATAGCCTATTATAAACTGGCCCCTTAACACATTCTGTATAGCCTATTATAAACTGGCCCCTTAACACATTCTGTATAGCCTATTATAAACTGGCTTCTTAACACATTCTGTATAGCCTATTATAAACTGGCCCCTTAACACATTCTGTATAGCCTATTATAAACTGGCTCCTTAACACATTCTGTATAGCCTATTATAAACTGGCCCCTTAACACATTCTGTATAGCCTATTATAAACTGGCTTCTTAACACATTCTGTATAGCCTATTATAAACTGGCCCCTTAACACATTCTGTATAGCCTATTATAAACTGGCTCCTTAACACATTCTGTATAGCCTATTATAAACTGGCCCCTTCACACATTCTGTATAGCCTATTATAAACTGGCTCCTTAACACATTCTGTATAGCCTATTATAAACTGGCTTCTTAACACATTCTGTATAGGCTATTAATTTATAAACTGGCTCCTTAACACATTCTGTATAGCCTATTATAAACTGGCCCCTTAACACATTCTGTATAGCCTATTATAAACTGGCTCCTAAACACATTCTGTATAGCCTATTATAAACTGGCTGACTCCTTAACACATTCTGTATAGCCTATTATAAACTGGCCCCTTAACACATTCTGTATAGCCTATTATAAACTGACTCCTTAACACATTCTGTATAGCCTATTATAAACTGACTCCTTAACACATTCTGTATAGCCTATTATAAACTGGCTCCTTAACACATTCTGTATAGCCTATTATAAACTGGCTCCTTAACACATTCTGTATAGCCTATTATAAACTGGCCCCTTAACACATTCTGTATAGCCTATTATAAACTGGCCCCTTAACACATTCTCTATAGCCTATTATAAACTGGCTCCTAAACACATTCTCTATAGCCTATTATAAACTGACTCCTTAACACATTCTGTATAGCCTATTATAAACTGACTCCTTAACACATTCTGTATAGCCTATTATAAACTGGTCCCTTAACACATTCTGTATAGCCTATTATAAACTGGCTCCTTAACACATTCTGTATAGCCTATTATAAACTGACTCCTTAACACATTCTGTATAGCCTATTATAAACTGGCTCCTTAACACATTCTGTATAGCCTATTATAAACTGGCCCCTTAACACATTCTGTATAGCCTATTATAAACTGGCTCCTAATCACATTCTGTATAGCCTATTATAAACTGGCTCCTAATCACACATTCTGTAGAGCCTATTATAAACTGGCCCCTTAACACATTCTGTATAGCCTATAATAATAATAATGATTGGATTTATATAGCGCCTTTCCAAGTGCTCAAAGCGCTTCACAGAATCATTATTCGTTCACACCATTCGTACCAGTGGTTCGAAAGCGTGGCAGCCACACATCGGCGCTCAACGGCCCCTCCGACCACCATCATTCATGTCTACATTCATACCAATCATACGAGGCAAGGAGGGTTAAGTGTCTTGCCCAAGGACACAACGACAGCAGCTGGGAGGGAGCGGGGATCGAACCGCCAACCCTTGCGTCATTGGCCGACCCGCTCTACCTCCTGAGCTAAAGCCGCCCCTATTATAAACTGGCTCCTAATCACATTCTGTATAGCCTATTATAAACTGGCTCCTTAACACATTCTGTATAGCCTATTATAAACTGGCTCCTTAACACATTCTGTATAGCCTATTATCAACTGGCTCCTTAACACATTCTGTATAGCCTATTATAAACTGGCTCCTAATCACATTCTGTATAGCCTATTATAAACTGGCTCCTAATCACATTCTGTATAGCCTATTATAAACTGGCTCCTTAACACATTCTGTATAGCCTATTATCAACTGGCTCCTTAACACATTCTGTATAGCCTATTATAAACTGGCTCCTTAACACATTCTGTATAGCCTATTATAAACTGGCTCCTAATCACATTCTGTATAGCCTATTATAAACTGACTTCTTAACACATTCTGTATAGCCTATTATAAACTGGCTCCTTAACACATTCTGTATAGCCTATTATAAACTGGCTCCTAATCACATTCTGTATAGCCTATTATAAACTGGCTTCTTAACACATTCTGTATAGCCTATTATAAACTGGCTTCTTAACACATTCTGTATAGCCTATTAATTTATAAACTGGCTCCTTAACACATTCTGTTCAACCCATAAATAAAATGAATGGCTCGTGTTTTGCTGCTGATTATATAGTGTGTTAGACTGATAAGACGTGGGGACAGAGACAGAGCACCTGCCTGCAAACCAGCGAGCACACGGTTTCCTTGAGGAATTGGCTCCGGGTCAAAGGTCAAAGCGCTGAATTTATGATGCATTGGAAAAACACTTCCTCCTGCTGGTGCAAATAACTTGCCGGTTCCCTATCGAGCACATGGGCACCTAACTGCAAATAAATGACAGGGTTATTTTACAGAAACTGTCACTGAAAGACATATTCTACTTGGCACCCTGGGGTGAAAACCCAGTCTTGGGAACTATATTTTATCTGGGGTAGCAGCACGGTGATGGCAGAGTAAGGATACGGCGATGGGAGTTGTCTGGCCTGTTAGGGGTGTTGTTGGGTCTCTGATGGCAGCTATTAGAGAACCAATTTCTGTAGGGCCAAATCGAAAACCCAGACACAGCGAAAAAGTCATTGCAGACAGTAACATAGTCATTCCATTGATTGCAAACATGATGACTATTACTATCTCTAGATAAGAATGAATACTTTTTAGACTTATTATATAAGGAGAGATACTGGAGGGCGAGCGGTGTGCAGGCTGAAACGCAAAAAAAAAAAAGCAAGTGGCAATCACTACTATCCTGCAAATTCACTTGTGATTGGGACCGACCCTCGGGCCAACTTTCCCATAGCTGGCCGGGACCTGCCTGTTTTTTTTGTTTGTTTGTTTGTTTTTTATAGCTTGGGGCTTATAGCTTTTTATACCAATCAAATAAACTACTAATTTAAGACTACTCATTCAATTTAAAGGGCCGGGCTCGGGCCTGGAATTCTGATAAGTCGTCGGGCTATAGGGCCTCCAGTAGATTCGAGGCCCGTGCAGGCCTCTAAGGCACTTTTGGATTTTGCCCTCAAGCTTTGAATTGCTGCGGGCGGGGGAGGTATGCACCTGATGCCAGAATGCCAGTATAGCGAATCGAAGTGGATTTAATTAGCGAGCAGTCATGCTCTTCCCTATTGCAACTCCACTTTGTGATTTAAGCACTTCTGTTCTAATCTTGCTTAGAACAGCTTTAATCTGCTGTTTATCTGACCTGATCAGGAAAGCAATCATGGCCATGTGCCTGCGAGGTTATAAAAAGCAATAACAAAATAAAATGTTTTGAAAATTGCATAATGTGACATTTCCAAATACTGTGAAGCACTCTCCCTCTCCCTCCCCCCCCTCTCTTTCTCTCCCCCCCCTCTCTTTCTCTCTCTCTCCCCCCCTCTCTTTCTCTCTCTCTGTTGCTGCCTGCCATTTTATGAGCAGCTGATATGAAATGTCAGTGGAATTCCTATTCCAGTGTCCAATCCTTACCCCCATCGCCCTGAGCAGCCATTGTTTCTGTGTCCCGGAGACCAGGCTTCAGCTGAGAGAGGCGGGTCAACGCTCGGCATTTAAAACTATGGCGAGAGGGAAGGAGGGTGGACAAGACAGGCAGCGAGAGAGAGGAGAGGGAGGGAGGGAGTCGGAGGTGAAAGACAGAACATACAACTCGGCACAAGTTTGGAAACTTGTGTTTGGATAATCATATCTCTGCTGTTGCTGTATCCTCAGTATTGTATGTATCTTATCTTATATGAAATGAGTGTTCATTTGCCTTTGCAACGCATTTGTAAGGACCCTGCATTTGTGGGATGAGCAGCACAGCTGATTATAATAATGTGCTACTGGCATAGTAGCAGTGTATCCTCCTATTGGTATTACATTGACTCCATTGTTTTGAGTTGTTTCGGGGATTGGATGATTGAACTCTCTATCAGTTACAATGACCTGCGACAAATCCTGGTTGGGGAATGGAATGCCATCCCACAGCAACGTGTGAGCAGGCTACTGACCAGCATGAGGAGGAGGTGCTGTGCTGTTTAGGCGTATGGTCAGCTGACCAGCATGAGGAGGAGGTGCTGTGCTGTTGAGGCGTATGGTCAGCTGACCAGCATGAGGAAGAGGTGCCATGCTGTTGAGGCGTATAGTCAGCTGACTAGCATGAGGAGGAGGTGCCATGCTGTTGTGGCGTATAGTCAGCTGACTAGCATGAGGAGGAGGTGCTGTGCTGTTGAGGCGTATGGTCAGCTAACCAGCATGAGGAGGAGGTGCCATGCTGTTGAGGCGTATGGTCACATGAGGAGGAGGTGCTGTGCTGTTGAGGCGTATAGTCAGCTGACCAACATGAGGAAGAGGTGCCATGCTGTTGAGGCGTATAGTCAGCTGACCAGCATGAGGAGGAGGTGCCATGCTGTTGTGGCATATAGTCAGCTGACTAGCATGAGGAGGAGGTGCTGTGCTGTTGAGGCGTATGGTCAGCTGACCAGCATGAGGAGGAGGTGCTGTGCTGTTGAGGTGTATGGTCACATGAGGAGGAGGTGCCATGCTGTTGAGGTGTATGGTCACATGAGGAGGAGGTGCCGTGCTGTTGAGGCGTATGGTCACATGAGGAGGAGGTGCTGTGCTGTTGAGGTGTATGGTCACATGAGGAGGAGTTGCAGTGCTGTTGAGGCGTATGGTCACATGAGGAGGAGGTGCTGTGCTGTTGAGGTGTATGGTCACATGAGGAGGAGGTGCTGTGCTGTTGAGGTGTATGGTCACATGAGGAGGAGGTGCTGTGCTGTTGAGGTGTATGGTCACATGAGGAGGAGGTGCTGTGCTGTTGAGGCGTATGGTCACATGAGGAGGAGGTGCTGTGCTGTTGAGGCGTATGGTCACATGAGGAGGAGGTGCTGTGCTGTTGAGGTGTATGGTCAGTGCTGGACTGGGACAAGAAAGTGGCTCTGTGACCCACCTGTACACCATCCTTGCGCTCCCCTTAAATATGCATACCTTACAGTACTGTTCCCCCAAACGACTACAAAGCTGACCAGTGCCGTGGACAAAGTCTAAGTGTAAATACAAGCCTGCTTTGCTCTCATGTTTACAATATACAATACTCCCTCTGGCCGTGATGCCCTGAGAACCCTAAGGCCACCTTGGCAGTGCCCTGCTACCAGCCTCCTACTGTCCACTGCCTTCAAAGTGTCAGTGGTCTCAGTTTAATATAGCCTTGCCCCTATATGCAAATGTGTAATTGGCTTATTTTAACACACATTTGAGAAAAAACGCTCTTCACAATGTCAATAGTGTAACTGTCCCAGAGACAGGTTTCATCGAGGTGGTTATATTTCATAATGTATATTTCATTCATTCTGTCATAAATTCATTGTTGAGTTCATACAGTCAATACTACCTTAAAATAGCCTAATTTTGGTTAAAATTAAGTGCACTTAATTTAATATTTCTAAGAATGTAATAGGTCACATGACCAGAGTTTAGTTAAGGGTGTAGTTAGTTCCCCCCTCCCTCCCTCCCTCCCTCCCTCTCTCTCTCCCTCCCTCCCTCTCTCTCTCTCTCTCATCCTTCTGGTCAGTGTCAGTTATGGGCTGCCGGCCCGGGGAAGATCTCCCCCCCGACGACCGGCCTCAAGGTGTGTTGACCCACTGGGCATTTTGCCCGGTGGATTATAGTGCCGGTCCAGGGCTGCGTATGGCTGTGTTCAATACAGTATGAAGTGTAATAAAGTGTCAAATTGCCAATATGTCTTGTTTGTTGTTGAACAGGCTTTCATATAAGATAAGATACAATACTAAGGATACAGCAGAGATATCATCATCCAAACACAAGTTTCCAAACTTTTTGTGCTGAGATTTTTAAGACAGATTTGGCTAAGTAAGGGAGATAGGAGAGGGAGAAAAGCATTAAAGAAAATGCTGGTGCCCCAAATCAGCTGTCCAGTCTGCGCAGGGGGAGAGCAGGATGGAAGGGGAGATGAAGGCAGGGAGGAGAACAGGTAGAAGGGGACGTAAAGGTCAGAGGAGAACCACTTCCCATCAAGGAGGTGTTCAGAGTCAAGCACCTGCTTCCACCGGCTCATCTCGGCTTAATGCTAGAGGCCACCGGAGTGGCCTCCACCGCAGACAGCCAGCCTCTCTCCAGCGCAGGCAGCCATCCTCTCTCCACCAAAACAAACCCCTCCAGACACCTCCGGCTTAGTCTCTTAAAACAGACTGTCTCATCTACATCCGGCGAATGCAGCTATATCCCTACAGTCTGTACGTTACACCCCCAGAACATTCACAAGGAAGTTGGGAAAAAAACCTTCAGACAGGAAAGAAGTTTGACAGAATCCGACCAATCACGACACGTGGGTCCACGAAAAATGCGGCATATTGGATTCTGATTGGACTAATGAGCGGAAGACCCGCCTTTCTACTTCCCATTCCGGTTGGTGCATGATTCTCCCCTACGAAGTACAGACGGTATGGCGGAAGCATTTGAAAATTGCGGAAGCCAACTCGTCTGTTCTAAGAGACTACCTCCGGCTGCTCAGAGTGGCGTTCCCATTCCCCGGAGCGTACGCGCACCATATTCAGCTGCACGTACGTTGCGACACCGGACAAAATGTGTAACTGGGGCACGTCGGCAATAGAGCTGTGGCTTTTCATTTAGGAAGCCTAAGTGACAAAGGCATTTTTGACAGCGGCCATTTTGTGTCCAAAAGGCAGGGTAAACACAGGTGCAGGCAAAACATTAATGACGCTTGACGATTGGAAGTCGGAAACCGTCATTGTTATAATTGCTGTTTACCTTGCCTTTTCTACACATAATGGCTGCTGTGAAAAAGGCCCATTGAATGAGGTGAGGCTCTGTTCTGATTTCCACTGTTGTGATCGACACATTATGGACTGTACTGTATCATGAGAAATATGAATGAACATATCGTGATTTAACATGTTGTCCTCTCTAGCTAAGAAACCTCTATTCAGAGGAGACAAATGGCTTTTGTGGTTGCCCCAGGACGTTTCACACCTCTCAGAGCCTCAAAGGATTCCGGCCATTGTTTTATCTCCAAGGGTAATCAAGCCATAAAACCCCCTTTTCCCTTGCCTCACCTTACAGAATGGGCACAGTCCAGCTCACAGAGCGCTATCATTGGCCAGAACCATCACAAAAGACACATGAGAGGCCAATGAGAACCCTTCGTGATTTTCCCCAGACAGTACCAAAACTGTTGGAAAACAGTTTTAACGTGAGTCTCAACTAAGCTTGAACCAGGGGTTGGAGGGGCCAGAGAAGCCGGCTCCCCTCCCCCGCTCGCTGCACCCCCTGAACAAAGGCCTAACCAGGCCTGACCACAGCCACCAGAGGCCAGGGTGAACCGCGCAGCAGGCCCAGGGATCGCCTACCAAGGCCGTAAGTCCCACCAGACATAGCATGCTTACACTGAGATAGTTATACTTAATCTCAGTTAATTTAAGTCGTTTTAGTGTTATAAGTCGCCGGGGAAAGCCCCCTCGCGCTTCCAGACGTGCCACAGCCTGGCATAACGCCAGCTGTTGACCAAGCTTCCAGGCAAGAACGCCTGACTGACGACCCTCCCCGCGCACCGCACGTGCAGGAGAAGAAGAAGAAAGCCACACCGCAGCAGGGCAAACCAACGGCTGCAGAAAGACACACCGTGGCGGGCATCCACACAGCCGCAGCACTCCTTCGACTCAACCAGCAGAGAGACTGCACGTCCACCCCCGGCATCGTCGACCCCCATCAGACGTCCGCTGCATGCTTGCCCAGGCCAGATCGCACGTCGGCCCCGACGTCAACTCAGCCAAACCTCGAACATCCTCCTCAACTCAACCAAACCTACAGCGCACAGGACAGCCGTGCCAACAACGGAACGATTCACTTAGCAGAGTGAATCCGCGTGAGAGTTTATGGTTTAATGTTTCTGGGCAGTTAGGGTTAAAATGCATTACCATGTATGTGTTGATTACAGTATCCTGTATGTTGATGTACAATGTTTGCACACTGTTGAATGATATAGACGCCTGAAGGTGAGCGCTAAGTTCAGAAGAACTTAGCGGCCATCAGCGGGCCACTCTCCTCTCTCCCTCTCCCTCTCACCCTCCCCCACTCTCTCGGCCTCCCAGCTGAGCCCGTTCAACCGGGAGGGCTAAGCTTGGAAAGGTCTAGAGATGTTCAGAATGTCCACCCGCAAAATTACAGTTAAGCTGAATTAGAGAGTTTGATTAGTCACTCACACAGAGTGATCCAGGCTAGGCAGGCAGAGTGATCCCTTCCTAAATTCGGCAGAACCGCCATTTTGGAAAGGAGGCGGTTCCAGACCGCCCCCCAGCCACCTCTGTCTGACCAGGGCAATCCTTCCTCAACTTTGGCAAAACCGCCATTTTGAAAAGGAGGCGGTCTACACACGATCAGCCCGCCTCTCAGCCAATCCTGTGATTACATCACAGAGACAGCCAGAACGAGCCACTCCTCCCTCTCTCCCTCCTTCTCTCTCACACACACACACACACACACACACACACACACACACAAGTACTAATTAACACACGCACACACACATTCAAGCCTGCTTCGGACCGGCAGACGGAAATCATCGCACACACACACCCACACACACACAATTGATAATGTTTGTTCACATTAGGTATTAGCTATAGATGTGATAGATTATTAGTGGTAAAGTAAATGTGATGAACTGATATTTTAATCATTATGTTAATGTCAATTGATATTGTGATTTATTAAATCTTTTTATTACATAATGCTATGAATCTTGGTGGTTATTCATGAGGTATTTTATCTGTGGAAATCTGTGACAGAAGCTTACGAACTTTGACCCTTCAATTGACTGTACAATGTACATTATATCATTATGAGACTGATATGACAATTTGGTTTGGTGTCTAAACTAGTCATAACTGACTTTTAGACAGGTCTGTAGCCTTAACTACAGTGGTGCCCCGAATCTTACAGAGAATACAATATTTTCTGTCAAATCTAATACATTTATGAATATTAATAATTAATAATTATTAATAATCATATTTCATAACCAAACCAGCTCCTGCGAGCACAACACCACCTATACTGGCACCTTTATCAACCCAGTCTCTTGAGATTTCTTGAAATTCGCATAATTTCCTAAAGCAAATGCAATATGTTTCCCCATCACAAAATGACCACATGCAGGAGACCAGATTAGCACAGACAGTACTTTGAGATTGAAATACTGTGGCGGTTGGGGTGATGGATGTGTATAGTACTGCAGGAATGAGTCCAGAAGACCTTCCGGTTCCTGCGTCTGAAAGTCAATGGGATCTTTGTATGGGGATTTTGGTGAAATGCTTGAGATCAGGTCGGTGGTTAACAAAAGTTTAAGAAACAGCTAACTTTGTGTTCAGCAAGATCATCTCCACACATGTGACCTGCTCTGACAAAATCAGTCACATGTAGCACAGGCCCGTTTGTGTTCAAACATGATTTTGTGAGATAATATTGATTTTTGCTCGTTTGGGGTTTCATCAGATTTTAGTCAAATAAAGCATTGGCTTTCATTCTGTGTAAAGATTATTGTGAAATTTGAATGCTAAATATAGTTTTGAAGCTCATAAATTTAGGGTGACATGCAGAACTAGCTTCCTTTGTCAAAATTTGAGCCTGCTTTTCTCAAAAACATAGTTTGGAAACAGTCAAGACATAAAGGGGTGCATCTCACTCAATCTTTGGATTGAATATCTCCTGTTTACAGCTGGAGAATGTAAGATTACTGCTTTCATTCTCCTCTTTAGTGTATGAAACTCAAAATGTGTTTCGGGGTCAATGCGACTGATTTTGTCAAAGCAAAAATAATTACAAGCACTTTTATGATTTTCTAAGCCTAAATTCGTGTTTTTCTTTAATCACAATTTTGGGAAAACGCTTCAAAAGTCGTAAAAGTGGGAATGTTGTGAAAATCTTCATTTGAGGAATTTGTGCTCATTTCCAGAATTGTTGTTGAGATTCACAACAAATTATTTATGGCCATAGATGTGGTCTGTAAAGCATACTCACAGTGTGTGTGTGTGTGTGGTCTGTAAAGCATGCTCACAGTGTGTGTGTGGTCTGTAAAGCATGCTCATAGCTAGCTGTGTGTGTGTGTGTGTGGTCTGTAAAGTGTGTGTGTGTGTGTGTGTGTGTGTGTGTGTGCGCAGGCCCTGGCTCCAGACCCAAATTACAGACTGGGCATTTAATTAGCACTCCAAGGGGGGTGGACCTTGGAGTGACCCCCCCCCCCCAATATTTTATTTTTCAATTTTTCATTCATAAGAACAAAAACAAGCTCAGACACAGGAAGAAGAAGAAAAAAACATTCATATGTTATCAACATTCCAACACCAAAATGTGGTGCTGCTGTACCAGCCACATAAGGTGTTTATGTTATGTGCTTATACGAGGTGTTGCACATGGTATACCACGCAAGTGGTCCATGAGAGAACAGCTGGGCAAGTCGCTTTTAACCTTGTCAAAGTAAGCCAGGAACGGGTTCCATGATAGTTGAACATTTCTTCAGTGAGTTGGTCCTCAGGGGAACCTAGCTGAGTCTCTCTCCATACATCTACTGTAACTGAGACCATGTCCATCAGCCAGAGCTGAAAGGAAGGTGGAGATGGGAATATCTCATTTTAAATTACTAGCTCACTCACTCAGCATTGCAATCTGGGTTTGCTAAACCCGTGACGTCATCTGCTATTAATTCATGTGTTTACTTTTGCTACTAGGACATCCAAGCAAGTTCTGACAGGGAGCAATGCCATTGGAGCGTTGGACAAACACATTTGCATATTTCTCCCAGCATGCTTTGTTCCTTACAAACTTTTGACAGGAAAGTAACCAAATTAAATAAGTGGTGGGTGGAAATAATCATTAGCTTATTCTTAGTTAAACATGCCGTTTTGGAACATTCAATAAAGACAAATAAAAAGTAAGACTATGACTCGACACCCTAAGTGATACACACGTTATGAGAGTGGTACTGTATATATACCCATCACATCGATATCCGTTTCAGTGTAGAATGGTTAGTTCCTTGCTCTGCTCTCCCCTAGAGCGGCGTTACGTTATGCAGTCAATCTGGTTTTCTTATTTGGCCGGGCAAAGACGGGGAAGGGGCTGGCCCGGTCTGGCCCGTTCCCAACGCCGGGCCTGTGTGTGTGTGGTCTGTAAAGCATGCTCACACCAAACAGACTGGATCACCAAGGTCTTGAATGAACCTCAGCTGATATTTCTATTCCAAATATACATTATTGATCTTTGTAAACAAACTCATATGTAGTTGTCTTCCTTCTTGTGCTGCAGGTCTTGTGGTGAGGCTCAGCATTTTAATTAACCATCACTTTCAAATAGTGTTTAACAGGCACATGCATTATTTGGAGAGAGAGAGAGAGACACACACACACACACACACACAGAGAGACAGAGAGATGCAGTAGAAAATTAAAGGACATTGGCAGATCCTATTAAAATTAGGTATTTATTAGAACATACAAAATAGATATTTTTGGAGGATCGGATCATCTGCGTTTTTGAAAAATTGACAAATGAACATGAGGAAGCAATGTGCCCCGCCCCACCCCATGCAGCCCCTCCCTCCTCGTGAGCGCTGACTTCATTCCATCACTTACACAGAGAAACGGGAAAGCATAGTTATGCTAACGTCACATTGCCTCCAGCTGCTCGTGCTTCTCACTCGCTGCCTATATAGTTCTCACTCTGATCTCACCTGCTGTTGCACTTTAGGGATGTTTAACATGAACATTAAATACAAAATGTAAGTGTTTTGCAGGCATTCATTTAGTTTGACAGTTATTGAAAGTTGATTTGAGTTAAGTTGTGGACCAGTGATGTCATTCATACACAAAATGACTGAAGTCAACTCTCAATAACTGTCGGACTAACACCACATTTACCTGTTTTTTTTATTAAATGATACCTGTATCCTAATAAGTTATTTGGATAAGGAAAAATGCATGCTAATGCAAGGTGTAATAATGATCTGGATGTGATCACTGATCAGAACTTGCTGACCACATCTGGAGGTAGTCTGGCTCACATTGTGTTCAGATCTTTTTACACCCCATTTACACCTGGTTTTTAAATGCGGCCATAACTTATCCGGATACAGGTCACATTAAAAAAAAAAAACAGGTGTAAATGAATGTCTGCAAAACTGTGAGATCATGTGTAAAATATATCAGTGTTGTCTTTTGGTGAAGTTCTCCTTTAAAGATGTTTGACTAATTTCCGTACCACCCATGCAGGATGCAGGAGGAATGGCTCCTCCCCTACGGTGGCCACTTTGAAAGGGGCAGTCCGGGTGTAACGTCCTCAGAGTTCTGCTGCGATGACGTTTGAAGCTTTGATTCAGAAATGTAAACCTGTGGCTCTCCTGCACGGAGGAACATGTTGGAAGGGGGATTTGTTGGGGTCTAGTTTGAATGCTTGGCGCAACAGGCTTTTCTACCTCAGAGAATAAATAAGAGCATGGATTATCAAAGAGATCACATTTGTTGATGGAAACATCAGATACCACAGTAGCATGACGAAGAAGAGTGCATGATAGCACGGTAATGGGGAGTGGGGAGTAAAAAAAAAAAAAACCTAAGGAAACCTGTAGAAAAGGACACAAATTGTCCCCCCCCCCCATTTCCATAATTAGACAGTTATTTAGGTGACATACATCCACTCAGTACACAACAATAAATATCTGTGCGATAAAAATACAGGAAATCATGCAAATATAACACTTTATTTTGTTTGTCATGAAGGACATTTTTTTCCACCTCTATACTCTGGATTCTCTTAATAATTACAAGTCAGCATTGCACAGTCCCCGACCGTTTACAGAAAAGATCTCATCCCTCTCCCTTCCCAACATATAGATCCCTCTGCCCCCCCCCCCCCCCACCCATACCCCCCCCCCCCCCACCACCACCAAATAAACATAGAGATAACAGGCTCAGTAGAAAAACAGTCATTTTCTTCCTACAGTTTGTACAAAATTCACAGATAATTCATCTCATTTTTGTTTGTTTGTTTGTCTTCTTCCTTTAGTTTACACGCCGGCGCCTCCTGCCCCCCGGCAACCAAACCACCTGTTTAAAATCACACCCAGAAATAGATCACAAAGTGCAGAGAATAAAGCAACCGGTGGTGAACAGAAAAGAGCAATGGCTCGATGAATAGCTACTTTCTCAGTCTGTTGATGCACTGCCGCATGCAATGAAAACGGATGAGATTCAAGTGTCATCGTAGGTGTTTGAAACTCATCCGTCTCCGTGCGTGTCACGGCGCCCCTCTGATCTGTCACTTCTCGTCAAAACGCAATTTTAATAATAGGCGGGTGGATAAAAGAGTTGGGGGAGGGCTGAGGTTTCCTGCCATCTTCTTACATCGAAATATGGTCCCCTTTAGAGAACATTTAAAAGCTATATCATCAATATCATCTTCATCAAAATAACAATAAAGTACAGTAAATAGAATATATATATATATATATTTTCAGTGTCGCTTCAGCCTGTATTTGTCTGTGATCTTATGTCTAAATCAAAGTCAGTGCCCTGATTTATTTAAGTTCTTCAGGCATAATTTGTGTGTGTGATGTTCTATTTTGTTATTTAATTACGGTAGTTCATTTGTTTGGTTATTAGTTCATCACGTTCCCCCTGTAACTGTTTTTACGGCTGTGAAGCACTTTGTTAGCTGTACTGAAAATTGCTATACAAAGACAACATTTGGGATATCTACTGTGGGCGTGGCCAGCCATGAACAGCAACGTCAGGCACCAAGAAAAGAAGAGCGCAGTGAAGCTATACCGATGTGTCAGACAAGACCCGTTAAAAACATCTCCCTTAGGCTTTACGCGGTTTCACGATGAGTGACAAGTTGGGGCGGGAACTTGACCAACTGGGGCAGGAGGGCGGGACTATACCGATCCACTTCCTGTCTAAAGGTTGCTAGGTTAGCAAAGACTTTTATGCAGGGTGCTTTTAGCACTGCGATGGTTTTGTTTTGAAGATCCAGTTCTGGACGCTAAGCCACAGGAGTAAGGTCGAGTCTGAGTCCAAATGCGGGCTGGGGAAGAAGCCTTGAGACTGGAAACCTGTCAGATCAAATTCCCTATAGGCCTACTGGTTGGTGTGAATGTGTGGAAAGCATTGCTGGGGGCGGGCATGCATGCTTGTTGTCGCCTTCCCTGGCCAAACAAACGTGAACAAACGTTGGCACGTTACAGCCTGCAGAGCGCTTGTCCTCACAAGAACTGAACTTTTGCCCCGCTGCATGGATTCACCAGGGACTCGCGGGGCTCTGAGGGAGTCTCTGACTTTCTGCTTTGACATTATTATTCGGCTTTTTGACGAGAGAGGTTTTACCAAAAACATCCACATCAAAGTCAGTTAACAGATCTACTGACACGGTGGCTGATGTAAGGAGATGAAATGTTATATTTAAGTGTTTCACTCTGAAATGAGATATAGCATTTGGAAAGTGACGCCTCTTCCAGAAATGACTGCTGGCATGAAAGTAAAGCACATTTTTCAGTTATGATTAAAGTTCTGAATCATTTTTAAGACGTCTGCTGGCAAACGATTTTTTTTTTAGTATAGAATCATCTTATTGAAATACGAGGCTCAGTTTGCAAAATTGTGCCGACGCAGAAACATAAGATTTTTGAACAAAACTCAGGATTAAAGGAGATTGTTGCTCTTGGTTTAGCTGTTCTCATATTCAAGAGCTCAACTTTAGCCTGAGTGCATCAGAGAGTTTGGCCCATGGAGACTTCCTTCCTCCAGTTTACAATTAGGCAGCAAGCTTAATCTGCCTCCAGAGGAGAGGCTGTATCTGCCTCCAGAGGAGAGGCTGTATCTGCCTCCAGAGGAGAGGCTGTATCTGCCTCCAGAGGAGAGGCTGTATCTGCCTCCAGAGGAGAGGCTGTATCTGCCTCCAGAGGAGAGGCTGTATCTACCTCCAGAGGAGAGGCTGTATCTACCACCTCCAGAGGAGGCTGTATCTGCCTCCAGAGGAGAGGCTGTATCTGCCTCCAGAGGAGAGGCTGTATCTGCCTCCAGAGGAGAGGCTGTATCTGCCTCCAGAGGAGAGGCTGTATCTGCCTCCAGAGGAGAGGCTGTATCTACCTCCAGAGAGGCTGTATCTGCCTCCAGAGGAGAGGTTGTATCTACCTCCAGAGGAGAGGCTGTATCTGCCTCCAGAGGAGAGGTTGTATCTACCTCCAGAGGAGAGGCTGTATCTGCCTCCAGAGGAGAGGTTGTATCTACCTCCAGAGGAGAGGCTGTATCTACCTCCAGAGGAGAGGCTGTATCTGCCTCCAGAGGAGAGGCTGTATCTGCCTCCAGAGGAGAGGCTGTATCTGCCTCCAGAGGAGAGGCTGTATCTACCTCCAGAGGAGAGGTTGTATCTACCGTTGTATCTGCCTCCAGAGGAGAGGCTGTATCTGCCTCCAGAGGAGAGGCTGTATCTACCTCCAGAGGAGAGGCTGTATCTGCCTCCAGAGGAGAGGCTGTATCTACCTCCAGAGGAGAGGCTGTATCTGCCTCCAGAGTTGAGGCTGTATCTGCCTCCAGAGGAGAGGCTGTATCTGCCTCCAGAGGAGAGGCTGTATCTGCCTCCAGAGGAGAGGCTGTATCTGCCTCCAGAGGAGAGGCTGTATCTGCCTCCAGAGGAGAGGCTGTATCTACCGTTGTATCTGCCTCCAGAGGAGAGGCTGTATCTGCCTCCAGAGGAGAGGCTGTATCTACCGTTGTATCTGCCTCCAGAGGAGAGGCTGTATCTGCCTCCAGAGGAGAGGCTGTATCTGCCGTTGTATCTACCTCCAGAGGAGAGGTTGTATCTGCCTCCAGAGGAGAGGCTGTATCTGCCTCCAGAGGAGAGGCTGTATCTACCTCCAGAGGAGAGGCTGTATCTACCTCCAGAGGAGAGGCTGTATCTACCTCCAGAGGAGAGGCTGTATCTACCGTTGTATCTACCTCCAGAGGAGAGGTTGTATCTGCCTCCAGAGGAGAGGCTGTATCTGCCTCCAGAGGAGAGGCTGTATCTGCCTCCAGAGGAGAGGCTGTATCTACCTCCAGAGGAGAGGCTGTATCTACCTCCAGAGGAGAGGCTGTATCTACCTCCAGAGGAGAGGCTGTATCTGCCTCCAGAGGAGAGGCTGTATCTGCCTCCAGAGGAGAGGCTGTATCTGCCTCCAGAGGAGAGGCTGTATCTACCTCCAGATGAGAGGCTGTATCTGCCTCCAGAGGAGAAGCTGTATCTGCCTCCAGAGGAGAGGCTGTATCTACCTCCAGAGGAGAGGTTGTATCTGCCTCCAGAGGAGAGGCTGTATCTGCCTCCAGAGGAGAGGTTGTATCTGCCTCCAGAGGAGAGGTTGTATCTGCCTCCAGAGGAGAGGCTGTATCTGCCTCCAGAGGAGAGGCTGTATCTGCCTCCAGAGGAGAGGTTGTATCTGCCTCTAGAGGAGAGGTTGTATCTGCCTCCAGAGGAGAGGCTGTATCTGCCTCCAGAGGAGAGGCTGTATCTGCCTCCAGAGGAGAGGTTGTATCTGCCTCCAGAGGAGAGGCTGTATCTGCCTCCAGAGGAGAAGCTGTATCTGCCTCCAGAGGAGAAGCTGTATCTGCCTCCAGAGGAGAGGCTGTATCTACCTCCAGAGGAGAGGTTGTATCTGCCTCCAGAGGAGAGGCTGTATCTGCCTCCAGAGGAGAGGCTGTATCTACCTCCAGAGGAGAGGCTGTATCTACCTCCAGAGGAGAAGCTGTATCTGCCTCCAGAGGAGAGGCTGTATCTGCCTCCAGAGGAGAAGCTGTATCTGCCTCCAGAGGAGAGGCTGTATCTACCTCCAGAGGAGAGGTTGTATCTGCCTCCAGAGGAGAGGCTGTATCTACCTCCAGAGGAGAGGCTGTATCTACCTCCAGAGGAGAGGCTGTATCTACCTCCAGAGGAGAAGCTGTATCTCTGTAATCTCATCTCTGACCGTTGAACTGTTTGAACATGAAACATCTCAACGCTCCCTGACCGAGCCATGCTTCAACCATCTGACTGGATGAACAAACTGCTGACAGGGTCTGTCGTGTGTTAGCCTGTTAACACTGCTGCTAACTCTGTTTATGTAGACTTTGATCTTAATGAAGGCAAACACATAGACGACAAGGTACTGTGTGGGTGGGCTATGGATGTGTGTGTGTGTGTGTGTGTTTGATTAATTTTGCCTACGTCATTTCCATGCTTGTGATTATGCTGTCTGTCTGTGTGTGTGTGTGTGTGTGTGTGTATGTGTGTCATAGGAGTCTGTCGCTGAGTTGATAAGGTCACACAAAAGCAAAGTCACAGGACCGACAGTAAGCAGGCACTGCACGCGTGTGCGCGCGCACACACACACCCACACCCACACACCCACACACACACCCACACACACACACACACACACACACACACACACACGGCTCGGGTAAAGCTGCTCGTTGCAGCAGTTTGAGGCACCAGGCTGGAGCTGTTTGATGGAGCTTCTTCCTGGAGGGAGATGGTTGCTTTTCGCTGCTTGCTGGTTTTGGTGGACAATAACCGTTGCTTCTCTGCAACTCTGGATTTCAGAAGGTGGCCAAGAGATGCCTCTATCACATGATGGTGAAAACACGGATTGATATCAGTGATTGTGATATTAGGGTTAAAGACCCCCTAAAGTCTTGTTTTAAAATTTATATAAAATACTCTACTTTGAATAATAAATTGTGTCTGATGGTTCCCCCCCAAAAAGTTAAATTGTCTGTTTTAAAATCCTGAAAATGACTTCCCCTTCTTCTGCCTCATGAAAAATTCCAAAGCAACCAATCAGGGTTATCTCTAGAACATAACTAGCCAATCGCAGCATACAAACCAGGGCATTAACTGCTGCATACTGGATAGGGATTGGCTCCTCATAGAGCATAAAAACATTTGGTTTGAGCAAAAATAAAAAATAACAACAGAAGGGGGGGGGGATATATAGTTTTCCCCCATTTATTTTTAATTTCTTGCTCAAACCAAATGTTTTACATCACTCACGTTTCAGTAGGTCACGGCTTGGCTTGGTTCCAGCCTTAAAACTTGTTATATAACGATTTTTTCGAAATGTCTATGGAGAAAATGAATGGGGAACTTACTTCCGGGGCGGCAAACACGTCACGAAAAGTCACGTGCCTGTTCAGCTCTATATAACCAGTGAGCACAGAGAAACCACAGCCTCCTATAGTGTCAAACTCTGCACAGACATCATGCTGCACAGTGACGCTCAAACATCCAACTGTAGGAACAAGAAGAACAGCCTTTGACATTAGCGCGTCTTTATATTCAAAACCAGCACTAACAGGAGATGTAGAGATAGACGCGGAGCGAAAAGACAATGAGCAGGAGACCGGAGGGTGGATGTGTGGGGTGTGTGTGTGTGTGCGTGTGTGTGCACGTGCACGTTCGTGACGCTGAGCTGAATGGCGCGAGGGAGAGCCATCTTGGTGAAGTCAAAAGGCAGAATGAGCTCTGAATATAGCTGGCGGTGTGCAGCGATTCTCCCCCGAGACGCAGGCTGGATCGGTGCCTTCGACAAATGATCATATTGTCGGCGGCTAATTGAGATGCTGACGATATGTGACAGATATGGAGTCTATAGCGGCATGCCACCCGGGGCTATCGCCATGACAACGAGCGTACACGTATAGGCTGATGATCCTGCTACCTGGCTGGGAGAGAGACTGATAGAGACACAACAAGGTGTGTGTGGTTAGTGGGAAATAAGGCAGGGAGCGGGTGTTAGAAAGCCCTGATAAGACGACTCGGTCGAAGCCGTGCGGTTATCTGAAATTAATCTGCAACCCTTCAACCAATCGGAATATTCCAAGTTGTCGCGGGGCGAACTCTTAGCGGTTTCCCACAGAGCCGCAGCTCCGCCTCCTATTGTTCCGTGATCGGCAAGCTGCGCGATCACTGGACAGGCGACCTGTCAATCACACGCGAAACATAGTCTTTTCTATCGTCACCAAGACAAACTCCTGAGAATCCTTTTTTTTTTTGTGGCAAGTGATTGTGATTCAAATCATATCTGCCATCATCACTCCTGATTTTCACTGGTTTTTAACCCTTTCTCCTGCCGTGCTCCCGATTGGTCATTCCCAGATTCTCGATCAAATGGCTGTATGATCAAGCCAGAGTGAAGGTTCTGGTATCACATGAAACTAGACGACCTCAGGTATCCATTGGTACCAACATTGTCAAAGCTATAGCTTGTCAAGAAGGGGGCTAAATAGCGGGCTAACGTTAGGCTACATTTTGGCAAAGGAAAAAAACGTTATTCAAAGTGGTCCCTTCACCTCTCCCATATCTGAATTGAAATGGGTTCTATGGAGATCAGATCCCTTTACAGATAGGGGAGTACACGACATGGCAGCATAAAAGGAGCTGATGGAGATTCGACGGACCTGATAGATCTGATTGGGGGGGGTGGGGGGGGGGGGGGGGAATCTCCCTCTTCTCTACAACCTATCATGCTGGCAGCTGTGTTCACGGTGATGCATATGCTTTCGCTGGGTTCTATGGCTTTGCCTATATCTCTGCTGCTGCTCGCCTCGAGGGGATTGGAAAGTGTGGCGTCGTGTTTTGAAGAGATCAGTCAGCAGTCTCCCCCGCCTGCTTCATATCACCTATATTGATGGATGGTACATGCTACCCCCCCCCCCCCCCCCCCATACACACACACACACACACACACACACACACACTCTCTCTCTCTCTCTCTCTGCTCATTCAGGCCAATCTGGGTAAGTGGCTCTCCAGACAAGCCCCAGTGTCAGAGAGGATGGGAGGATCGTTGATCAGCTCATACGCCCCCCCCCCCCCCCCCCCCCCACACACACATGAAAGGGGGAATCTTGTGATACACTCTTGCACACGTACACACACACACACACACACACACACACAAACACACACACACTCAAAATGAATAATAGTAGAGCAAATGCATGCATGTTCATACATCAACCCCATATTTAAAACACAAACACATGTCTGCCAATGTGGCATAACTGTATGCAAAGCAATATTCTACACATGATCGGTGGGTCTGCTCCTGTGTGGACATGAAAGGACACACAAATGCAGTTACTTACACACACACACACACACACACACACACACACACACACACACACACACACACACACACACACACACACACACACACACACACAGGGTCTCTCTTCCACTCAGAGATGCCAAGCACATTCTGATGAAACAGGAACATGGTGTTATGTCAACTGCTAAGCAAGTGTGTGTGTGTGTGTGTGTGTGTGTGGGGGGGGGGGGGGGGGGGGGGGTGTTGAGTGAGATAGCCAGAGAGAGAGAGAAGAGAGAGAGAGACAGAGAGAGAGAGGTATAGAAAGAGACAGGAGAGAGATGGGAAAGGTGGGCAGAAGAGGAGGAGAAAAAGTGCGGGGGTGGTTGAGGCTCGTCCAAGCGGCGCTCAGAATCACTTGAGGAAAATCTCATTCCATGTGTCCCCAAATGTCTGTCCTCTCCCTCCCTCTCTCATTGCTCTCCATCTCCCCTCTCTCCACCTCGCTCTCTGCCCTCTCTCTCTGCCCCCCCCTTCCTCTCTCTCTCATCACTCTCTCTCTCTCTGCTCCCCCTCTCTCTCTGCATGCTATGTGTCTGCCTGGAGCAGGACAAGCTGCCTCTACAGTCCACTGATATTTCATAATACTCTAGACATTCTTCCTTTTTGCCCTTTCAAAAGCTTCTCTAAAGGTTCTCTAAAGCTGTGCTTCTCAAAGTGAGGGAGTTCCAGGGCGTCCCCAGCAAAACGGATGACAGTTTGTATGACTATTTTGGTCATGGGTTTCATACACTTTCTGTAATGAAACTTGTAAAAGCAAAATTCTTATCAGACGGGCGACTCACCCGTTTAGAGTAAATAGACGATATAAAAGACTATGTTTTGGGTGTGATTGACAGATGGCCTGTCCAGTGATCACACAGCTTGCTGATTACAGACCAGTAGCAACCAAGATGGCGGCAGCCAAAATGCCAAACTGGAGGCTTCAAAACGCGAGTCCACAAACCAATGGGTGACATCACGGTGACTCCGTCCATATTTCTTACGCTGCCTATGGGTCTATGTCTATGGGTCTATGTCTATGGGTCTATGTCTATGGGTCTATGGGTCTATGTCCATCTCGCTGTGTGTGGATTCATGTTGTGCCGTTGTGATTTCCGATTAGTTGTCTTGCTTTCTCTTTCGTTAATTAGATTTACAATTTGTTGTGTTTTGTGATTTGTTGTGTTGTGTGATTTGTTGTTGTGTTTTGTGATTTGCTGTGATTTGTTATTTGTTGTTGAGATTTCCAATATGCCGTTGTGTTTTTCGATTGGTTGTTGCGTTTTCCTATTTGTCCTTGTGTTTTGCACTTTACGGCCACTGTCATCTTTACTCAGAGGCTTTAAAAACGGAAACAGTATCTTCATGTCATACTGGTGCAGCTCTCCATCGCTCCCTTCGCCTGCCTCGTTCTCAATAATGGTCACTAAGAGATGCCTGTGTGTGCGTGTGTGTGTGTGTGCGTGTACTGATACGGGCTGTGTGCGCACAATAAGCTATCCATTAGTGCATCTGGCTCTCTCTCCCTCTCTTCTCTTTCCTCACTCTCTCGCCCCTCTCCACCTCTCTCCCTTATCTTAGCAGAGTGCCATCTCCAGTCCGTCTCTTTCATCTCTTTCAGCCATCACTCCCTCCTCCTCCTCCTCCTCCTCCTCTCCTCTATTCCCCTCCCTCTCTTTGCTCTCAGGCCACGTTTAGACGACAACAGCCCCTGCATAACACGACGAACGTCGTCGTGTTCTGGCCTTTGGTGCCGCGTTTCTACGACAACGGCGTCGTGATCGCGTTTGGCGTGCCGACAAATGAACGGTGCGAAAATCGCATCGGAGTCGCTGTTGCCCATGCGTTGTGCATTGGATGCGTCCGTCATCGCCTTCCAAAGCATGCTGGGATTACCGTGGCGATGGACAAGAGCGACGCAGCGACTTCAAAATGGTCAAACCCCGAAAGACGGCAAGACAGCGACTCCAAGCCGTTTCCGTGCCGTCACCCTAAAGCTGCCTTCTCACATGATGCCTTCATCGTCTCACCGCGAGGTGGAGCGGAGAAAGGTCAGCGGTAAATAGGTCAAAGTTCAAAGAAGTTGAACTTTGAGCGGTGCATGATGGGTAGTGCTGCCAGATATAGTTGGGAGGCACGGCTGTCCCTGTCATAGAAAACAACGGCACAGCTTTGGGTGCAGAAGAGCTGTTTTACCGTGTGGGGGGCTTTAGTCAGTAATAAGTTGAGGCGATGTCTCGTCACAGACGCTGGGTTAGCTGGCTCAGCCTGGCTGGGGGCGTGGTCAGGGTGGGGTAAATCCTCCCGTTCTATCCATTCAGCAAAGTTAGAATTTAGCTGATAGCCCAGCCCAGGCAGACACGATCAGGGATTTAACCACCGCAGTGAATGCACATCTGAGCAGACGTCTTGTGTTCTGCTCTAGAATCCCCAAACCTGTAGTTTAGAGCCGCAGCACCGTCCTTTGGTGAGTCAGCCCATTGAGATATACAGTATGGGCGGTTTTACCCCACTCGCGCGCCAGCCGTTTAACATTTTGTGGGCGTCCCCACACATGCCGACTGTCTCTATAGTGATACACTGCTGCTGCGGATTGGTTGCATTAAGGAATAAAAACGCAATATAAAAAGACCTCTTTTCTTTGCAGCACTTGGCAGAGGAAATTGGTGTATCTGGCTGTGAGTTTGAGGGTCATTTTAATTACTTAATATGCACTAACGTTATTAGCGGGCACTTATCGCCATTATATATTTTTAGCAACTCATTATCAGACTCATGATGTCTGATTTGTTTGTTGAATGCCAATGCGATTCACTTGTGCCATTAATAGCTGTTGCACACCGAGTCCGTATTTTCGTCCGAAATTGACGCACGGGGGAAAAAAGAATACGACCTCATTTGTGTCAATCATCATTGACACACAGAGTCCGACAATTACGTCCATAATTTTCAGATGACGGATAAAAAAATACGCACACGAAAACAATCGGACTGTGTGTGTGCAAAGACCTTAAGGCTATATTGATAAGCTAGTCGAATGCTCCTATTGCCTTTCATTGTCTTCCATGCGCGCATCGGGCTCGTGTCGTCACAGTTCTCATACCCAATTTGCATATTGCCACTTGACACGGAGACGCGAAGGGTGGTGTTATCAAAGAATTCCACTCTGGAACCTGGTGTCATTTCTTTTGCGTTTTCAGGTGCCAATAACACTGTTGTCATGGAAACGGAAGGCCCAAACGCAGCGAGCGTTGTCGGGTAATATAGGCCTCATTTGTTCTTCTGCGGAATGATCCTTCTCTCTCTCCCTCCTCTCTGTTATTATTCTCCATCCCCCCTTCCTGTAGGCCTACACCCATCCTTTCTTTCTCTCCGACCCAAATCCCCAGAGTCAAACCTTTACATGTCTGCAGACCAGGGATATGTAGATCAAACGTCAATCTGAAACAAAACCTGAGCAAAATATGTTTTTAAAACGCCTCCGAAAACCTACGATCTCAACGGAAGTTTGAAACACAAACAGCTGTCAATTTGAAAACGTCGCTGCCTTAATTCCTAATGCAAAAGTAAAACAACAACTTTAATGACTTTGGTTATGTTTAGGCAATTAAAACGCCTCGGCTAAGGTTAGCATTATGGTTTGGGTTAGGCTTAAATAACAAACAACATTAAATGTGACTCACGGTTGAAATGTAGACTTTGGAAACACTGTGAGCATGACTGGGAATTGAACCCGCGGCTCGCCGGGGTGAAAGGCAAGTGTTTACGCCCCCCATGCACCCCGACCACAACACCCTTACGGGCCACCGTGCTCTTTCAATAGCAGACTCTATGATGTGTATAATGTTAATATTCACGTATCTAGAAATGTGATATGTAATAGATAACGGGCTCTATTTTCCCCCTGGCCATAAAGTGGCCTTAGGCGCGAAACTGGCCTTAAACGCAAAAAAACACGCTTTACGCCTGCCTAGCTAGGCCAGAATGGGCATTTGGGCCTTAAATACCAGCCTAAAGTGATCTTCCCAATGGGCGTTAGTTTTGCAGTTAACGCTTTTCAAAACCAGGCCTTATTCAGTGCGCCGGGGATGCACCTATACGGGGATCTCCTAGCCCATGCAGGCGCCCTCCTCTGCCTCAAGAGCAGCGCCACTGGCCAATGGAGTCAAGCGCCAAAGCATTTGCCATGCACGCCGATTGCTAAATAAAGTTTGTCTAATCCTACCAACTGGCCTCTCCTGATTGAAGTGAGGTCTCCAGACCATAGTTCAAGCAGAAGGCCACTCACGTGTAATCCGATCTCAACGTGGTCAAAAAATCCTAGTATGACGCCTGCTATGACGTCAAACATGACGTCAGTTAATCCTCATATATATAGCAAGGGTTCTACGTCACCTCTCTCTCTCTGGCCGATCATAGCAGCAGCAGCCCACGGCAGTCCATCTCCCTTGAAGCCGGCCTCCGAAGCGTTGTTTTGCCCCACCCACCTCCCCAGCGTTATCCTATTTTGCGGACATGCCTTTCCAAAGCAACTCTCAGTTGTGTCTGCATGCTCATCTGATAGACTTCTCCCTCTCTCTCTCTCACTCACTCTCTCCCTCTCAATCACTCTCTCTGCCGCTATCTCACTCTCTCTCCCCCCTCTCTCTCCCCCGCTCTCTCTCTCCTCCTCTCTCTCTCTCTTTCACATCTTTCCCAGTCATCTTCTCATCCCCTCCTGACTTAGATGATTTTTTCTCCTAGAGCTTTTCGCAACCGGACTGGAGTCGCTCCGCGGATCGGAGCTTGGAAGGGAAGAATGTGATTGGTTTACTGGAGATCACCAATGGCACACTTGTGAATAATTATACGCTTAAAAAGGCGTGGTTAAATGGTTAGCGCCGCGCACTCTGGCTTTAGCGTCAAGAGAAAATTAGGGAATGCGCGTGACCACGCCCACTAATAGCGCTGCGCCCAGCCATAAACGCAAATTTAAGGCCAGGGGGAAAATAGAGCCCAACATATTTTCTTTCAGAAATGTTGATATTCTACATTTCCATGGATTGCAGAAATGCCGGCATTTTATTCTGGTGACCAGGCTGTTCCCTCTCATCTTTCCTTCCCACAGCCCCCCCGCCCCCTCTCTCTCTCTCTCTCTTTCTCAGGTTGTGATCACAGCTACAGTCTGTTTTCGGTCCTCTCTTCATTGCATGTGTGTGTAGTTAGTTTAGGTTCATGCTGCTTACTGTAATTACAAGTGAACCCGGGCTGGTAAACAAAAGTCACATGGACTCGCAAGTTGCAACTTTTCTGTTGACAGAGTTTGGGGAACCTGCCGTGATATCTCACCAGGTTAGAGATGTTGGCAGCAGCAGGAGGAGCAAAACAAATCTGATTCCAGTCGCTGTAACTGTAGCTCAGCGTTATCGACTTGTCTGCAGTCTTAGCTACAATTTACCTCCTCTGGTGTTCGTCCCAGTTAAGAACAAACTGAAGGAGATACCTGAATCAGTCTAGAGTGCCGTTCAACTGCACTCTTGTCAGGCAAGGCTTTCCACTCATCAGATGTTAACATCTGTCTCCTTATACCCATAAACCCTTGTATATACAGCTACATCCAAAATGACGTATTCACATTAAAAAAAATGTTTTACCCTTTTGAATAAACTCTTTTCTCTTGTGTAACCATGACCAAACGCTTTCACTAACCGCAACCAAGTGATTTAGTTGCATGTTAGCCAACCTTTGGAATGTATTTCAATTTGTAGTGGAGAAAGGTAATTTTCTCATAATACGCTCCACAGCAGGAAAATCGGTGTTAGAGTTTGCATTCATTTAATGCATTGCATGTTGATTTTGGGATCGATTCTTGGTTGGGATTATCTTCTCATACTTAATGAACCACACCACAGTTCTCTCGTGTTTCTCTCCTCTCTTTCAACTCTCCTTCAGCTGATGTTCTCCCTCCTCTCTATCTCTTTCCCATACAGTATCTCTTTGTTCTTCTCAGCCCACATCATCTGAGATTCTCTTCCTTTCACCTTCTCTGTACCGCTCCTTCACCTGCTCAGTCTCTCCTCTAAACCCTGGCATCCCATGCTCTGCAACAGTACCATCGACTGTATTAATATGGACGTCATGACAGCTTCTCAAAACTGAAGCCAAAACATATTGATCACCCCCCGGTGGCTGGCTGCAGTATACATCTTAAACCCCGCCCCGGTTTTGGTCATTTCAGGTAGTTTTGACTTCAGAGAGGGGGAGGCTGGTCTTCAGAGAGGGGGAGGCTGGACTTCAGAGAGGGGGAGGCTGGACTTCAGAGAGGGGAGGCTAGACTTCAGAGAGGGGGAGGCTGGACTTCAGAGAGGGGGAGGCTGGACTTCAGAGAGGGGAGGCTGGAGTTCAGAGAGAGGGAGGCTGGAGATCAGAGAGGGGAGGCTGGAGATCAGAGAGGGGAGGCTGGAGATCAGAGAGGGGGGGCTGGACTTCAGAGAGAGGGAGGCTGGAGTTCAGAGAGGGGAGGCTGGAGATCAGAGAGGGGAGGCTGGAGATCAGAGACAGGGGAGGCTGGAGATCAGAGAGAGGAGGCTGGACTTCAGAGAGGGGAGGCTGGACTTCAGAGAAGGGGAGGCTGGACTTCAGAGAGAGGGGAGGCTGGAGATCAGAGAGAGGGAGGCTGGAGTTCAGAGAGAGGGAGGCTGGAGTTCAGAGAGAGGGATCAAGGCCAACGAGAAGCAGTAGTGCTACTCCAGCACTACTTTGAATCACACTCTGACAACATGGAGATCTTATTTACAGATCAAATGATTAAAAGCTCGGCTGTCTTGGGAGAGAGTTCAATGCATTTCTGGCCCGTTCCCACTAAATGACAGCCACTGGGTGCCAATTCACTGCCTGCAGGCTGTCATTTTCCAGACAAGCAATTGAAATTACCCTACAACAGTCAAATAAAATAAAATAAAATAAAATAAAAGAATGGATTTTCAGCACATGGAAAGACACATCTAAATGAGGCAAGATCACCCCAGGTGTATCCTGTCACATCTTTAGCTCTTTGTGGTTCAGATCATGATTTTCTTTGCTGTCTAAACAGGTAGACACCAAACTGCATCTGATCTGGGCCTGTTTATAGGCAGCTGTAAGACAAGCTGGGCCACAGATCACATCCTTCTCATTTCATGCAGTCGACACTATAAAGGCCTTTGTTGTTCAGTGTGGTGCAGTCAGTGTGTAGATCACGGGGGTGATGCAGCACATGGTTGTGCCACTAGGGGCAGACGTCTCTGCCTTCATCCTCTCTCTCTCTCTCTTGCCTCGCTTCCTTCTGATTGATTTCCATTATTTACCCATCGATCCCTCTTTCTCTTGAAGCCTTCCCCCCTCTCTCTCTCTCTCTCTCTCTCTCTCTCCTCCAATACTTCCTCTCCTATGGTAGGATAGATGCTGGTGTAGAAAGGTCATTACATGATTAGATGTGTGTTTGTGTGTGCCTGTACATGTGTATTTGGGTGTGTGTAGGCCTGTGCGTGTATGTGTGTGCGTGTGTGCCTGTATATGTGTATTTGGGTGTGTGTGTGTGTAGGCCTGTGCCTGTGTATATGTGTGTGTGTGTGTGCATGTGCGCGCCTGCCTACAACCCGGGGCAATATCCACCATCCTGGAGTTTCTTTGCCATGGCGGCAGAAGGCAATTAATGAGAGCCTGTGTTCTTATCCGCTACCTAGCAACCGTCACTGTTCCGCCTGTCGCCCCCGGCAACCGCTGCTGCTGCCTTTAAATCGATTGCTCGGCAACCGGGGACCACAGTGTGACATCACACTGAACCACTGACCCACCACGGCACTGTGAGGGATGAGCCACATAGAAACTATAGAAACTAAAACATTCACTCATTCCCCGCCATTGACGTGATATCGTGTCAATCTGTGTTTTTCGCCAACATGCGATAGATGGCGCTCTTGGCCACATTATGAAGTGCTACTTCACTCCTAAAGTTGCCCAAGCTAAGGGTTATTGTCCCACAAAATGCAAGCGGAGAAAAGCAACAATCTGCCTTCAGGAGGAAGCTCCATAAAACACCTCTAGCCTGGTGCCTCAAAGTGGTGCAACAAGGGCTCGTTGCGTTGTCACACGGACTCGCAACATTCACTTATAGCTGAAGGATTTCTTTTTTCACCAGTCGCTGGTAAACACACACACATCACTTCTCCTTTGAGGTAGATTAGTAATCTGCTCTGTGAACCCTCACATTGTGTAAATTTCAGCCATCAGATATGCCCCCAGACCTCCACACATCGAGCTCCAGAAGCCACCTTCCCCACCGGGCAAGATGGGAGGGTGACCCGCCACGTCCACTCTCTGAGTGCGGGGTGAATCTCTCACTCGCTCTCCTTTTCTATGAAAGCAGACGCTCTGTCTCCTTTCTTTTGAGATATTCGGTGTTTACATAGTCAGAGAAGGAAATATTCAAAATAATGTAACTTACTTTGTTACACCATAGGGACATTGCTTTAGACTAGGGAAATGAATGATACTGTTTATTAAGAGGTTGAATTTGTTGGTTGAATTGTCTCTTTTATCTTTGTTTAATTTGCCAAGGATCATGACAGTGGAGGTAATGCTGGTACCTTCTGCATTGGAGGTAACGCACCCTGGTACCTTGTGCGTTGGAGGTAACACACATGAGTTCACATGTGTGACACATTCCCACATGAGTATTAAGGAACGCGCCACGGGCAAACCGTTAAACCGGCACTGTCGGGTCAGGCAGCAGTCAAATTACGCCCTGGGGCTCCACAGGTTGAGTTTAGGAATTGGGAAGGTGGTCTTAGGGTTAGGCATAGGGTAGGTAGTCTTAGAGTTATGGTTAGGCATTGGGTAGGTGGTCTTAGAGTTAGGGTTAGGCATTGGGTAGGTGGTCTTAGAGTTAGGGTTAGGCATAGGGTAGGTAGTCTTAGAGTTAGGGTTAGGCATTGGGTAGGTGGTCTTAGAGTTAGGGTTAGGCATTGGGTAGGTGGTCTTAGAGTTAGGGTTAAGCATTGGGTAGGTGGTCTTAGAGTTAGGGTTAGGCATTGGGTAGGTGGTCTTAGAGTTAGGGTTGGCATTGGGGAGGATGTCTTAGAGGTTAGGGTTATGCATTGGGTAGGTGGTCTTAGAGTTAGGGTTAGGCATTGGGTAGGTGGTCTTAGAATTAGGGTTAGGCATTGGGTAGGTGGTCTTAGGGGTTAGGGTTATGCATTGGGTAGGTGGTCTTAGGGGTTAGGGTTATGCATTGGGTAGGTGGTCTTAGAATTAGGGTTAAGCATTGGGTAGGTGGTCTTAGGGGTTAGGGTTAGGCATTGGGGTAGGTGGTCTTAGAGTTAGGGTTAGGCATTGGGTAGGTGCTCTTAGAGTTAGGGTTAGGCATTGGGTAGGTGGTCTTAGAGTTAGGGTTAGGCATTGGGTAGGTGGTCTTAGAGTTATGGTTAGGCATTGGGTATAGGTGGTCTTAGAGTTAGGGTTAGGCATTGGGTAGGTGGTCTTAGAGTTAGGGTTAGGCATTGTGTATAGGTGGTCTTAGAGTTAGGGTTAGGCATTGGGTATAGGTGGTCTTAGAGTTAGGGTTAGGCATTGGGGAGGAGGTCTTAGGGGTTAGGCTAGGCATTAGGTATAGGTGGTCTTAGGGGTTAGGGTTAAGCATTGGGTAGGTGGTCTTAGGTTGGCATTGGGGAGGAGGTCTTAGGGGTTAGGCTAGGCATTGGGTATAGGTGGTCTTAGAGTTAGGGTTAGGCATTGGGGAGGAGGTCTTAGGGGTTAGGCTAGGCATTGGGTATAGGTGGTCTTAGAGTTAGGGTTAGGCATTGGGTATAGCTGGTCTTAGGCTTAGTTCACACAGACAATCTATGCCTTGCCTTGCCTCAACCCACGCCTACGCCGAGCTGGGCGTGAACCTGTTACACGCTTTTGCGATCACACCGCACGCCTTTTGCACGCCGAACCTGGAGCCGAGTCACAAGCGCCTCTCCTCTCTCCCGACTGTATTTTTTCACGTGTTGTCCAGAATTGTCATGGGTAGCCTCTAGGTAAAATAAATCGGATATATTTAATGTTCTATTGATGCTGGATATGTATAACCAGGTCTGACTATAGTCGGACATTTTAGAGAGGTGATCTTGAAGAATATGTGCTGGCAGCCTGGCACACAACAACATTGCTTCTTCGGTCGCTATTCTCTCTCATGAAGATTTGTTTGCCGACGGGGAGAAAGCCCCATGTGATAGCCACCCGTCAATCTCTCTGTCTCTGCTCAACATGTTGTAGTAACTGAATTTTATTTTGAAATTCAGTTGATTTTGCCATTTCCGACGGATATTGTGCGTTTTTCTTTCATGGCTTGACAGAAGAAGCCTGCCTGCACGCGCCTTGTCGGCTTCAAAATAGAACTCACGCCTATTCGATAAAATCGGCAAGGCATAGGCAAGGCGTGGGTACACGCAGGGTTCACGCTCAGGCGGCCGGTGTACACAGCCTCGTTGACTAAAACGGACGCCTATTAAAAAGCGTGGGTAAAGGCAAGGCAAGGCATCGTCGGTGTGAACCCAGCCTTAGGGTTAGGGTTAGGCATTGGGTATAGGTGGTCATGGGGTTAGGCATAAGTTGGGGGAGGGAGGGTTAGGGTTAGGCATTGGGTAGGTGGTATTATAGGGTTAGGCATTGAGTAGGTGGTCTCAGGGTTAGGGTCTGGATATGGTGGGGGCTTAGGGTTAGGGCCTCCGACCCCGGGGTCCCTTTCCAGAGGTAGGTTCTCCCCCAAGCCCCTAACCCAAAAGCAGGGAGAGAGAGGACAATTCAACCATCATAGAAGAGGAGAGAGACCAATGTCTCCCCTGACAGAAGCCTCCAGAATGCAATGCTGCCACTGGCTATGTTGCATTGTAAGGGGCAACACTTGCTTTCCTCATTTCACTTTTGCCTTTGCTCTCTCCATCTACCCCGTACAATATAACTCACAGCTGAATGCAACAAGTTCAGGCAATCACCAACTAAAGCAGAAGTAGATGAAACACCATGTGGAAAGTGGGTTTCTGGGGCTGAATTCTTCCTTTAACTATACATTCAGCACACACACACACACACACACACACACACGCACACACACACACACAGAGCGCTTGCTTATCTCCTCTGCTGCAGATCAGCCTGCTTCAGAACCATCTCGCGTGCCGTGGAGACCCAGACAACCGCTTGGTCTGGAGTTGTTTTCCATTGCGGTCTCTTTGGGTGCCCGTTATTAAATTTGCAGTGTTCCTTCGCCCCGGGGAGCGGCCGTTAGCATAAGCGCATTTCCCTCTGATCATGTTCCAGAGTTAATAAATTGCCATAGCAATTGTTATTATAAGTGATGCTAAAGGAACAAGGGGAGGCGTGTTGCTGTCGCCGTTTTCCAATATTGTTCATTTTTTTTATGTGTGCGCTGTGTGCTGTTGGGACCGAATGACAACGGCGCTCTCAGAGATGGATAATCCTCAATCTATCTGTTTGCATTTCGGGATCTCTCAGAGGGTTTCACCGCATGGCCAGAAGATGGCTGTGAAAGGCATATTTCCTCACTTGTTATTCCTCTGATACTTCACTTTTTCATGTCGTCCTTATTTCTCCAGGACAAGACATTATTGTGGGTTAGGTAGGGTTACATTACTAGTCAGAAGCCCTTGCGCCCACCAAATTGAATGCACTGTGTTGTTCCCCACGGCGCTTGGCCAGCAGGCCCCACCGGGGGCAGGGGGTGGCAAAGTGAAGTCAGTCAGTCAGTCAGTCAGTCACGCATGGACGTTTAGTGTGAATAAGGGACGTAGCTAGGAATAGGAAGGTGGTAGAGAGGCAGGATTGGAGGGGTGGGTAGGGGGAGTGGCAGGAAGGTGGTAGAGAGGCAGGATGTGAGGGGTGGGTAGGGGGAGTGTCAGGGGGATGTCGGCTGGTGGGGGCGTGGTGCCCTGAAGCTGACACATCGCTGTGCCGTCGGCTTAAAGGTTTGCACTTCTTCATTCCCATAACCACATTTTGATATTATCAAATTTATTATTTTGATATCTTAGACAAAATCTAATAGTGAAGTTGATCGTATGTATGAATTCTTTCCAAAGCCTTGCTTTGCCTTTCCATCAGGCAAAGGACGGCTACTTTAAATAATCTAAAATATAAGATAGATTTGAATTTTTTAAGACTTTTTTGGCCTGTGCTCATTCGTGTTCTTTAGTAGTTGTCTTTATTCTCTAATGTGTAAAATAGTACAAATAAAGAAAAAAATGCCTGTGTCCACACCTTTGACTGGTAGGCTAGTGTGTGTATATATATATATATATATATATATATATATATATATATATATATATATATATATATATATACTGTATATATATACAGTATATATTATAGGAAGTGCAGCCACAGTCTGACCAGCAGGCAGGTTTTGGGTTGGGTTCTCGTCTTAGAGTCATCACGTATACTCTAGCTAGACTTTCCACAAACCACTGGCGACTTTCCCACTCACAAGCCCTGCATCTCTCCCACAGGGCTATGTATGTCACACAGGGATTTAACAGTAGGATACGTATAGTACTGTAACATGATGTATGTCACACTGGGATTTAACAGTAGGAGACTTAGAGTACTGTAACATGATGTATGTCACACTGGGATTTAAGTACAGTAGGATACGTATAGTACTGTAACATGATGTATGTCATGTCACACAGGGATTTAACAGTAGGATACTTATAGTACTGTAACATGATGTATGTCACACAGGGATTTAACAGTAGGAGACTTAGAGTACTGTAACATGATGTATGTCACACTGGGATTTAACAGTAGGAGACTTACAGTAATGTAACATGACCTATGGAGTAGAGCTGCTGGCACAGAAGCTAAGCCCTAGCCATATAGACTATATGTCAGAGCCCGGCGATATCAGATAAGCTTCACTGAACCCTCTTCACGCCTCCAGTTTTCTTCCTATGTGTCTCACCATCTTGCTGTCACTTTCTCACTTTTTCTCTTGCATCACAGTTCCTCTCCTCCTCCTCTCTCTTGTCTCTATCGTTATCCATCTTCCTCTCCTCCCCCTCTCTATCCCTCTGCTTTTGGTGTCTGTCTAGCATCGCTGCACGACGCGAGCAAACAGCAGAGGTCGAGTCACTGTAACACCGGGGTAGAAGTCCAACATCCATTTAACCCAGCGCCGTGTGCGGCTGCCAATGCTTTTGCCCCCATCCGCCCGCCGCGGTGCAGAAGCGGGGGCAACTAGCTTGCCCTGCTGCGGTGCAGAAGCCGGGGCAACTAGCTTGCCCTGCTGCGGTGCAGAAGCCAGGGCAACTAGCCTGCCCTGCTGCGGTGCAGAAGCCAGGGCAACTAGCCTGCCCTGCTGCGGTGCAGAAGCCGGGGCAACTAGCTTGCCCTGCTGCGGTGCAGAAGCCAGGGCAACTAGCCTGCCCTGCTGTGGTGCAGAAGCCGGGGGAAACTAGCCTGCCCTGCAACTAGCCTGCCCTGCTGCGGTGCAGAAGCCGGAGCAACTAGCCTGCCCTGCTGCGGTGCAGAAGCCAGGGCAACTAGCGTGCCCTGCTGCGGTGCAGAAGCTGGGGCAACTAGCCTGCCCTGCTGCGGTGCAGAAGCCGGGGCAACTAGCCTGCCCTGCTGCGGTGCAGAAGCCGGGGCAACTAGCCTGCCCTGCTGCGGTGCAGAAGCCGGGGCAACTAGCCTGCCCTGCTACCTGTCAGAGTGCAAGCTGTCCTGCTGCGCTAATGCTAATCAAACAGGGGAAGGAAGCCATGGGGGGAGGATTGGATGCATTTTGTGCGTGCACGTGTGTGTGTGTGTGTGCGTGCATGCATGCATGCATGAAGCAGTGTAATTACATATACAAAGTAATTTACATATAGAAATGTATGAGACAACATACCTGCGGTGGTGCATACAGTAGGTGTGGGTGTGCGTGTGTGTGTGTGTGTGTGTCTGTGTTTGTGTGTGTGTGTGTGTGAGAGAGAGAGAGAGACTGAATGTGTGTGTGAATGTGCAACAGGGGCAGTAAGTAATTACAATATATGCATGTGTGAAAGAGCAAGTGTGTGTGTGTGTGTGTGTGTGTGTGTGTGTGTGAGTGAGTGACAGTGAGCAAGCGACTGAGCACAGCCTGCAGACTGAAAGGCAGTTTAATTAAAAATGCTTGAGATCCTGAGCCTCGGCCGTCACCCCTCTACAGAGCGGACCTTACAAACACACTGATTCTCCCTGCAGCAGACTCACACATGGTCACTTTCTGGGACATATAAACTGACATTCATCCCCTGGAGATGTACCCTGAACCCTAACCATAACCACTACCTGGAGATGTACCCTGAACCCTAACCATAACCACTACCTGGAGATGTACCCTGAACCCTAAACCATAACCACTACCTGGAGATGTACCCTGAACCCTGAACCCTAACTATAACCACTACCTGGAGATGTACCCTGAACCCTAACCATAACCACTACCTGGAGATGTACCCTGAACCCTAACCACTACCAGGATATGTACCCTGAAACCTAACCATAACCACTACCTGGAGATGTACCCTGAACCCTAACTATAACCACTACCAGGAGATGTACCCTGAACCCTAACCATAACCACTACCTGGAGATGTACCCTGAACCCTAACCACTACCTGGAGATGTACCCTGAACCCTAACTATAACCACTACCTAGAGATGTACCCTGAACCCTAACCATAACCACTACCTGGAGATGAACCCTGAACCCTAACCATAACCACTACCTGGAGATGTACCCTGAACCCTAACCATAACCACTACCTGGAGATGTACCCTGAAGCCTAACTATAACCACTACCTGGAGATGTACCCTGAGGCCTAACCATAACCACTACTTGCCTAGTTTATCAAGCCAGTCTATCTCTTCCACAATCTTCAAATGCTCTATAGAGACAGTCTGTACTTTAGCCCGTTAAAATTTGACCGGAGGAAGTTCCATGATATTCTATAAAAAAACGACACATGCAAACAAAACCGAGGCAGGTGATTGGAGAAATTAGATGTGCCCGCCTTCAGCGGACACGCCTTATATCCGGTGAGAACTATTGGACTAATCAGTGGATGTCCCGCCTAAAGTCTCATTAGTCCAATCAGAGCTCATTATTTTCACCAGAGTTTCCCTTTCCGTTTTGACTAACCTTCTCCTGCAGGAAGTACAGATGGGTAGGTGGGAGCATTTGCAAATTGCGGTCTGTTTTAAGAGACTACTACTTCCGAAAGCAAGGTGCTATCAAATCTTCTCGCTAGGAGACGAGATATATCTTCCAGATCTCATGAAGCCCGACCAGACAGGCTTTGTTCATGGTCGCTACTCAACTACAAATGTTAGGAGACTTTTGAACATCATTCAATTTACTAATCAGAGAAAACAGAAGGCCCTTACAATATCCCTAGATGCCGAAAAGGCATGTGACAGGGTCGAATGGGGTTATCTGTTCGATGTCTTGGAGAGATTTGGGTTCGGGGGATTCTTCCTCAAATCGATACGTGCCATATTTACCATTCACCTACCGCCAGTGTCATAACCAATGGGCACCTATCGGCTCCTTTTCCTGTTGCAAGGGGGTCTGTCAAGGATGTCCACTGATCCCGCTCCTCTTCGCCCTGGCGCTAGAACAGCTAGCGGAACTATTAGACTTGACCGAAATATAGAAGGAGTTAAAATGGGAAATTCTGTACATAAAATCGCTCTATACGCGGATGATATTGTTTTATTTGTATCCTCCCCAAATGTTTCGGTCCCCGCCATTCTGGCAGTCATACATGACTACAGCAATAAATCTGGATATAAGATTAACCTCAGCAAGTCAGAGGCTATGTCTCTTGGCACTTTAGGTAGGGTTATTGTTCATTGGATTTTCCTTATTTCATCACAAATAAGCAACTCTATGATGACTTACCATCCCTCACCAGTAAAATAAGAGACAGGCGACTACAGCTAGCTGGCCACTGCGCGAGACACCCTGAGCTGCCTGCTAGCCAAGTCATTCTGTGGGAACCAACTCATGGAAGGATGAACCCAGGAAGACCAATTAAGACCATGCGGAGCTGTAACAACTGGGGAGCTATGCTCCCTGATGGAAGCACGAGACGCGTGGAATATCCGACATCGTGCCCGACGGCGGCCAGCCTGAGTCGATGCAGTGAGTGAGTGAGTGGATTTTCCTTTTAAATGGTCTGATGCAGGTTTCACCTATCTGGGGGTTAAGGTCTCACCAGATTTAAATCATTTATGGAAGCTTCATCCCAGTACAGGCATTATCAAAGTTAATCTGGCATGGCAAGAAACCTATAGGCAGAAAATGAAAACCCTGCAACTACCGGCCAAAAGTGACGGTCTTGTCATGTGAGGATTGTGCTTGTATATGGTTTCACACATATTAAGGGTGGCTCTTGCTTGGTGGCTCTTGCTCTCCACATTCCTTGTGGAGCTTGGTGACGTGTCTGTGAGTTCACGTGACCGGCTGGTTTAACAGGCTAACTAAAAGGCTCATCGAATGGTCAATTTTTAAATCTGATCTCAGGCTGAAGATCTGTCTTCCTGTCTTTTACCATAGTAGCTTATAGTATCTACAGTAATCTAGCAAAAATAAAAAATAATGAAATAATTTAAATACTTCAATATGAATTGACGAAAACATTGGATTTACACATTCATATTAGTTAATTTTCCCTCAGCTTCTCTGTATGTTTGTTTTGTTTTGGGTGTCATAGGGTTCAGGAAGGGTTTTAAATGTTCAATAATATTTTAATAACTGTTAACTCCTCTTTGTTTTTGTTTTGATTTTGTTTTTTGTTTGGGGCGGGGCGTTGATACCACCACTTACAGGCAAACAGATCCGCAACAATCAGATTTGTGGACTAAGCGCCATGGAAAGCCCCCCCAACGACAGATCAGAAGGACCCATGAGAAACTCTTTTGTGGTCTTCCCTTTTGATTCAAAGTCAAATTCTTAATAGACAATTCCATAGATTTCTGACATACACCAACTACAGTAGATCAGAACAGATCATGAGAAATTAGAACAGTGAAAATACAAAAGCACCCAAGTAAACTAATGCATCAATGACACAAAGAAGTAAATAGATAACACAAGAAAAAACATACAATTAGACTGTTTAGTTCATTTCTACAGATGTTTGGTTTCCCTCCACCTCCACATCATCTGTTTACTCGCCATGTTGCCACTTTTTAAGACCATTTGTGTCTGTAAACGCAGATAGAAAGATTCAGTCCATATTTTGTGTAGGTAGGTGTGAATATGGTATGTGTGTGGGAAGGTGTGTGTGTGTGTTTGCACGAATGCATGGAAGATGTGTTTTGTGTGTGTGTGTGTGTGTTCTTATTTTTCATGTCCATATAGTGTAACTATAATCTATTCAAACACGTACAGTATATTCATTTATTCTCTACATTAGTTTCTGTGTGTGTGCGTGTGTGTGTGTGTGTGTGTGTGTGTGTTTTGTCACAGTTGGCCACCGGTAGCGACTCCCTCACCTTTTTGAGTGTGTTTGTCGGTTTCAAAAGGGAACACACACTCAATCTTTCAGCCGATCGACGGCGAGTCAACTGATCGCTTCATCAGTCAATCCACAGATCAATCAGCAAACCAGCGTAAGGACTCCATCTCAACAGCAGACAGCATCCTTTGCCTAGAAGCTACAACCTGGTCTCCTCACCAGGGCCATGTGGAACTAGCCAGGGCAAAGGCCAACTCATAGGTGGTCCTCTCGACAGTAGCTCGGTGGGTGGAGCATAGAGTAGTATTAGCACTTACTGCCTCAAGTGGGACACTTTTCAACTTTTGGAGAATGGCGCTGCTCATCAATGTCACTTTTTTTCGACCAACCAATCAAAATCGAGAAAGATAGGAGGACTAAAAAGATCGACAAACATGGTGGAGGACAGCCTCCGGGTGAGAATTGTTAATTGTATTATCTTGTGGTGTTGACGTTAGCTCGCTACATGTACAGTATTTACCTTGTATGCTAGCTAGCTAACGTTAGCCACTACTGTCAGATTCAGCTCCTTGTGCTGTCTGTCTGTGCGCATTCAAAGTGCTCTGGGTATTCTTTAATCCCTGACGCGATGTTCAAGGAGTCAGAGACATTTGTGGGTGGGATAACTTGAGTGACATGAACAGTGAGGCCCTGGCTAGCCCTGTTTTAGCCCTGTAGTGGAAACCAGGGATTTTCCCCACCCCCCGTCACTGGTCCCAGTATAGCCTCGTACAGAAACGGCACCAATCTGCGGCTTCTGATAACGGTCTGATGTTCAAAAAAGGTATATATTTTACGCATGTTTACAACATAAATGATATTCTGTATAGCAGAATGCACAATTTTGCAAGGGGTGATGCATGTACAGTACCAGGGCAGAGTATTTCCACAGTTGGGGGTAGAGTCAAAATTCTAGGGACAGAGAGACTCTCGTCTGGTGGTTACATCCCATTATCACACCGTACCTTCTGTCCCTCCTCTCCCTTCTTCTATACCAATATTTTAGACCATGAGAGGTGACAGGAAGTGATTTTAAACCACATGAGGTGTGGGAGGAAGTCATATTCACAGGATTGGTTCTCATATTCCACAACTTCTTAATGGTGACGGAGGAGGAACGGGCACGAGGGGATAAGGAGCTATATTATGGGATGCATCCCCAAGTGTGAATCCAGCCTGTATCCGTACAAAAATGCAGCGGTGTTCTTCTTCACAGCTTTACAACAACATCCATATTCCCACTGCAGGCCTCATTGTATGGATTCAAAACCGTAATTGAACAGGTGCAAAGAGACCTCACTGCGATTCCCGGGGAAACATTTGCCGTCTGGTTTATCTGAAAGAGCTGCATTTTGAGAGCAACGTGGGCGCTGGTCCTTCGATTTTCCATGACTATTGATTTGTGTTTTTCAATAAATCCAAACTTCGAAAAACTTACACAACTGAAATGAGAAAGCAAACTTGTGCAGCATGTGTCCCCGAGGCAGCCAGCAATATTGCCTGGGAACAGTTCGAAAATATCCGTCTAGCGCCTCGAATAATAAAATGCTGGTTCCTTTTTCACCAGAGCTGCTCTGCCTGTAAGTACCTGTTAATCATGAAGAATATAACCTCGACATTAACTCACATTTCCTGGTGCTTATGGAGTACTCTGCGCGATCCTAGCTTGGCAAGCCAAAATAGACCCATTGAATGGTTGTTTTATTCTGTGACAGTTAGGAGACAACCGTCTCCGACTGTGAGCTCCGATGTGCTGCTACAGGTTTGAGATGCACAGATCTGGACAGAGAGGGTTTAACTCGACACCTCAGAGACTGCCACAAGTCCTTCCGTCTCTATTCGTCTCTGTTAGCGTTTCCTCTTGGGGACCTGCGACTGTCACCCATTCACATTGATTCAGCATTGTTGTTAATTGGCGAGACTGAATAGGAGCCACGCAGACAGTCCCCAAACTGCATCTGTCAATCTCAACAATTAGCAGATGCAGTGGCCTCTGAGGGCTGGAGTCAGAAACCCGTTTGTAGATCAAAAAGCTGGCTGTCGAATGAAAATACCCCCTGATGCTGTATATGAATAGATATGACCCCTGACCCTGTATATAAATAGTTATGGGGGGAACTATGGTAGTTAGGGTTGTTACAGGCAATGTACACCAGCTACAGTACGTTGCGGCTGCGTTGCGGATCCGGCAAAACAGACGGATTGACTCTCGCCCGTGCGATACATGGGGTACGAACAAATGACACACCTGTTCTATTTTTGTCGGATCCCGCATACGTCTGACAGATGACATGAGTGTGGGTCTGTTCATACGTCTGACAGATTGCATGAGTGTGGGTCTGTTCATACGTCTGACAGATTGCATGAGTGTGGGTCTGTTCATACGTCTGACAGATGACATGAGTGTGGGTCTGTTCATACGTCTGACAGATTGCATGAGTGTGGGTCTGTTCATACGTCTGACAGATGACATGAGTGTGGGTCTGTTCATACGTCTGACAGATTGCATGAGTGTGGGTCTGTTCATACGTCTGACAGATTACATGAGTGTGGGTCTGTTCATACGTCTGACAGATTGCATGAGTGTGGGTCTGTTCATACGTCTGACAGATGACATGAGTGTGGGTCCGTTCGCAGCCGTATACCGGAGCCGTAGCGCATCTGTTCCGGAGGCGGTGTACATTAGCCCTTAGGGGTGAGGAGCAAGGCTTGGTCACCATGGATGGCCCAATGTATCAATGTGCTGGATAAGGGTCAGGGTAAGACTGAACTGGGTGTTATAAATATATGCATGTAAGTAAGCCATGGCTTTACAAACAAACATGCCAGGACACAATAGAATCTTTTTTTTGGCATAACCACAGTAGAACACACACCAGTGAAACGGTTTTGGAGAAGTAACAAAACAAAGAAAGCTCCCTAGGCAATTGTTGGACGGACAGGAAATGACTAATATACTTCAGTGTAAATTATGACAATCGGACACAATGTGCTCATGAATGACTGAGCTAATGTTATTCCCGCGCGTCCAGAGAAAAGACCTCGCGGCGAAGTGCAGGTACCCTCAGTTCAATTGAGCCGTTCTTCCAAATGAAGCCATTATTTTTAAAAAGCCGCCGCCCCCGCATAGCCTCTGGTGCTAATCTAAAGCTAATTGATCGGTGATTCCCTGGACGTTACGCGGCAGGGGGAGCTGCCAGTGGAATTTGAACAAAAGGCCAAAATAGAAAACTGGGCCCTTTATCAAAACGGGGGCTGTCCAACTGCGCCCCCGGGGGATCCTGCTTTGTGTGTGCAGATACCGAGGGCTTTTATTTGGTCCTCACCCGTCCAAATTAAATTCCATTGATCTGATGGGGCTGAGGAATGACGTGCCTTTGACATCCCATTGTAGATGCTAGTGGCTCTATTGGATTGGCTGCCAGAGTTGACACAGAGAGGTCAGGGGGAAAGGCATTACTCAGTGAAGACCGCAATGGAATGCTATCAGCAGAAACAGTGGCCAGACGCCGAGGAGCTTTGGCAAGAGAGGCCCTTCAAAAGAATCGCCGGAGTAGAAATGAACAGCTTTTCCATTCTGGCGTACTTATAATGGAGTGCTTGACTGACGAGCTAATAGCCCTTAGCCCGGGGCGATGGGTGTGTGAAGTGTTTAATTGGGGAGCGGAATAAGGTAGGCTTCGCTTCTTATGCTAATCCGTGCGCGCCACTCAACGACAGGTTCATCTCGTACCACGTGACCTTTTGAAAAGAGGCGGGTCGACGTCGTCCTCCGCTCTCTCACTTTCCCCAACAGACTCACGCCTCAAACAGCGGGCGGATCCTCCTGACAAAACAACGATATCAGGGTTTGACCGCGTGGAAGATGAAATAGAACCAAATTCCCGACCCCCCGCCCCCCCCCCCTTCCCTGCCCCCCGGCTGTGGAGACTGGCCCTTAGCTGACCAATCAGGCTCAAGAATAACACCCGGGAGGTCGGACCAGCTCTGGCCCGGGCCCAATATGAACAGCCACAGTGAAGCGTGCAAAAATCTGACCTTATTCGGTTTTTCTGTGGACCACCGCTCTCGACAAGAGCTAGTGGCAACGGACAGAGGGGGAACGAGGCTATAAGCATCTGAACAGACTGAGGGGGAGGAACACACAGAGAGAGAGAGAGAGAGAGAGAGAGAGAGAGAGAGAGAGAGAGAGAGAGAGACCAAGAGGAAGACGTCATTAATTTCAATCAAGTTGGCAATCTGGCAGAGTTAATAATATCAGCATGCTCCCCTGACCTCAGCCAATGGTACGGCACCAGCCTCCGCAAATTACTCTTTAATTTACCCCCATTATGTTGGACAGGGCGAGGAGGCGAATTAATTACATATTTGAAAACAGAATATAATCTCAATCAAGATGGGGTCAACGTACAGTATAGAGGAGGCGAGAGAGATCACCGTGCCAGCAGTGAGTGGGCGGAGAGAAAGCCAGCAGCCAAAATGAACGTGGTCGGCAGCGAGGAGGTAGATAGAGGGAGAGCCTGTGAACGCTGTCATTGATATGGACGACGAGTGCTTTTGCATCTTGAGGATCTGAGCCATATGCTGAGTGAGTTTAACAGTGAGAGATGTCTCTCTCGTGTATGGGAATGCTCCCTGCGTGTAAGAAGGTAGAACATCTTTCAAGTGTCCTAATGGGTCCATAATAGCACCAAGCCTTGCTCCATTTCACTTCATCAGATTTCATTTGAACGTCATCGGCATGTTTCAAACTCGAGAGAAGAAAACTAAATAGAAATGTGGTTATGAAACCAAATCGAGCCATCGAAACCCCAGGCTTCCCTTAATCGGGCGGTTACTTTTTTGTGTGTGTTCTCTTCTATTTATCACGTTAAAGAGGACAACCGGATATAATGGATCGTACAAAACCGGTGAAATCGTAACCTCTTGAAGAACGCCTGTCAGGGCACTTTGGTCAGTATAGCAGGCTCCCCTCGGAGCAGAGACGCACGCCGAGCGGGGTTTGAGAACCTCCCCCGGAGCCACATCGCTTTGCTGTTAGAATCCATTTTGCACTATACTGTATACGTGTGCAGCGCAGCGAGCGCTCAACAGAGTTTACGTCTTCTATGCAGCGTCGCCTCGGGGCTGATACATCTCCCGCTGAAAATACATGACCGTCCCTGAACCCTATCTCGTTCTCCTAAACACGCCGCATGCTTCAAGAGGACGAGATGCAGCTACAGCAAAACAGTCCTAACCTCGCACTCAACCCCTTCTCCCTCCAACGTGATTACCGGCATCTTGAATATGTGAGTCAACACCTGTCTCGCCGACCCGCATAGCCCTGCGCGCCAAAAGCAATTTCCGCGTGACTGGCACTATTGAAATGTAAATTCCCCCCCACCTTGGCTTATCAAAAGAAATCCGCTACACCTGTAAATAAGAAATGGCCTAGGAGACAAAAATGCTGGCGGGGTCTGGAAACGGCTTAGTTCACAGTATCTGGATAGGCAGGCAGCTTAGCACACGTACGCACGCACGCGCACGCACACTAACACGCGCACACGCACGCACACACGCACGCGCACAGCTACCCAACTGTTATCTATATGGAAAGCATCTTTACTAAGCTATCCACTTGGCTACCTTGGAGGATACTGAGAAGAATGGAGGACCCCCCCGCCCCCCCCAACGCCATGCACCCACTCACTCACACTCACACACACACAGACAGCGGCATACAAATACATGCACACGCGGCCACGAAAACACGTGTAACCTCCTGTAGGTGTTTCCAATCAATCAGCATGCTTTACACACAGCCTCCCCGACCTACTCTTACAGTATACCGACTAATTACCAGGAAGAACAATTAGCCCGATAAGTATCGCTTAATGTCCTCCTCCCCCGAAGAGAAGAGAGAGAGTCAGGCTATTCTAAAACAAACGCGCCTAATTCCTCATCCGGCGCGCTCATTATCTCCCTGCATGATGCTTCTATAGGAGAGCAGGTGCTGGCAGTGCACTGGAATGATTGTTTTGTGAATGGCAGTCGGATGGGGGATTAGAGAGGGGAGGGACGGCGGCTTAAGTCATGAATGGGGAGATAGCCGAGCGACAGTGTACCAGTAATGAGGTAGAAGACACCTGCTTTTCACCACCTTTTCTAACACGCTCATCAGAGAGGGATTCAGCTGGTCTATACGGAAGCCTGCCAGGACCAAAGTACCCAGCGTGAGGCAGTCTGCTGAGCCGCGTGATTTGTATCCCTCAACGCTCTGTGTTGGGGTGAACGCGGCTTAGTCTCTGGAAGAACTTCTCAAAAGAAGAGCATTGACTTACTCATTGAATACCTTCCCACACACTGCGACGGAACATCCCGACATACCTTTCAGTCTGAATCCAGTGAGCGACAACACATTTTCATTTGAGACCTCGAGACGAATCCCCTCATCATCTGTCCTGCTACATAAACATCTAACTTTCCAAGTCCGCTGTTTTGCATCCGACCTCACAGCGTCCCCCCCTTACGCCTTCCTCCACTCTGCTTCCTCGGCTCACAGCTTCTGCTGGGCAGACACTCCCTTCCAGTAGTCCAGGATATCGTGGAGGTCCTCGTCTTTAGCAAACTGCACCTTCTTGCGCAGGGCGTGGCCCGCCGCTATGTAGGAGGCTTCCTCGCGGGGGCTCTTCTTGTACGGCCGGAATCGCTCCCAGATGCGCAGCGTGCTCTCCGACGAATACTCTGGACTGGAGGAGTAGCCCGAGTTGTAGTTGTGGTGCCGAGAGGGCGAGAGCTGGGAGTAGGCGGCCGTGGCGTCCCGCTTGGTGCGCCCCAGCGGCTTGAGGAACGAGGCCTTTTGGGCCGGCGAGGGCGAGTCGCTGGCGCCCTCGTAGTACAGTGCTGGGAAGGAGTGGCGGTGCTCGGAACTGTGGTAGTCTGGCTGAACCTCCAGGTGGTGCTGCTGCTGCTGCTGCTTCCCGGTGCCTGGCGCCCCCCCTCCACCCCCGTTACCACACCCCATACCACCTCCGTTCATGCTCACCCCACCGCCGTTGACGTTCCCCATCCCATTCCCACTGCAGCCCCCGCCGCCTCCTCCACCACCTCCACCTCCTCCTCCACCACCACAGCCCACGGGGCTGCCTTTCTCCGGGGGGTACTTGCACGGGTCGCCACTGCGCTGGTCAGGGACGTCCACGCTGAACACCCGGGCACTTTTGGCAGATCCGCCTGAGGATGGGGCAGCAGCGCAGCGGTTCTTCACCACCACCGCTGTGTCAGCACTCAGCTGCCTCTGGAGGGGCCGCACCGCGTTGGCCGGGGGTGGATCCCGGTAGGGCGGGGAGAGGAACCCCCCGCCGCTGATGCCCGGCCGCTCGGACAGGGGCATGACCAGGGGCACCGGGGCCATAGAGGGCGGGTGAGGCTGCTGGTGGAGTTGGGGATGAGGCTGGACGTGCGGCTGTGGGTGGGGCTGAGGGTGGGGCTTCGTGTGCACCTTAGGGGAGGAGGCCATGATCTGGTCTCCGGGGTGGCCCGGGGAGAGGGGCAGGAGGTTACGGGCGTGGGAGGCGATGCAGGCCGGAGGCTGGGAGGAGGAGGACACAGGGTGGCCGTTGCCGTTGGTGGCCACGACATTAGCCGAGGCGTCCAGCTTCAGGGCGTCGATGCAGTTGTTGATGATCTGGTTGACCTTGTCCACCTCCTTGGCGATGGTGGAGATCTCCGACGCTGAGCCCCGGCCATCGTCGTCCGAGTCCTCCCCGGCCTCCATCCCGTTCTCGGCCCCGCCTCGCATATCCACCACCGCCTCCGCCCCTCCCCCTGCACCTCCTACTGCCACCCCTCCCTCCCCTGCCACTCCCCCTGTCCTCACATCCATGTAGTTGCCCTTACTGCCCATGGCCTCAGAGAAGGCGGTGGCCATTTTCTCCACCTGAGGCAAGGTGGAGAGGCGGGAGGAGCTGGTGTTGGCTGAGCCGTGGAGCATGCCAGTGCTGGAGGAAGCGGAGGGGGGCAGCTTCCCCCCTGCGCCCCCAGCATGGTGGTGCTGCTGCTGCGCCTGCTCCTGGAGACGCTGCATGGCACCTGGGTCATTAGCCACCGCTGCTGCTGCCTCCGGGCCATACCTAGAGAATAGTTCAAAGTACTTAACACCAAACAAAACAGACAATTATGATTTTCAAATTTATTACACTATCTATTCTACTCAATCCTACACGTATACAAAAACGGTGAACATCATAATTGCATAATTTTGTTTTGTTTTTTATTAAATGTAATGAGTTTGATTATGTCCTCTGAATGATGCCATGGGGTGACACTGGATCCTTGTCGTGTTAATTAAAGGTCTTTGGAAGGATATAGATGAAAAATAGAGTGGCCCATTAGTCTCAATAAAGGGTACGGCTGGGGGGGTGGCGGGTAGTGGGGGGTAGTTTTCAAGTTATTGAGTAGTTTTATGTACTTAGAATAATAAATGAGACAAATGAGACAAAAACAATGCAATATAAACAAACAATGATGCCTACGGCATGAATGTTTCCCAGGAAATCAATTATAACCAAGGTACAGACATAATAGATTTCTGGTCTATTGGGTCAAATAACCATAATGCACTCGGTTACTTATGTGTACTGGTTCCAAAACAATTAATGTTCAAGGGAAAAAAACATGTGTCTGTTATAGTCTTCCTCTCAGCTCTCTACACTAATTACATCACACGTGCACACACACACACACGCACACGCACGCACACACACACACACACACACACACACACACACACACACACACACACACACACACACACACACACACACACACACACACACACACACAAAAAGTCTATAGTAGGCTTATACCTCATCTCCAGGATGGTTTTCTTCACGCTTATTGCCTTCTCCTTCTCCTCCTGGATGCGTCGCCGTCGGAGAAAGTAGTAGACCAACCCAAGCACAATGACCATGCCAAACAGGCAGCCCAGGATGGTCATGATGTAGTGGGTGGTGGTGGACGGATTGGTGCGCTGGTCCTCCGGGCCCGTCGCCCGCGTGGCAAAGAACAGACACGTGTGGTTGTAGCGCTGGGACTTGCTCGCCGACGCCACGCAGAAGGTGTAGTTGGTGTGAGGCTTCAGCTTGTCCAGGGTGATGACCTCCTTCTTGTTCTTCAGGGGCCTGATGTCCGCGACAAAGGTGTAGTTGTACTGGGACAGGATGTACATCTTGCTGTACGGCCGTGGGATGTGCACCAACAGGGTGGCGGCGTTGAGCGAGACCGTCTGAAGCTTGATGGATATCTGATGGCTGTAGTTGGGGTCGGCGGTGGAGGACGCGGTGGGCTGGTGATAGAGGCCGTGTATCTCCGAGCCCATCCCCGAGCCGTCGTCTATGTCCGGCCGCAGCGACGGTATCCCCGGGATGATCATGCCGTCCCGACAGATGGACGACAGGACGGAGCGTGCGTTCCTCCCGTGCCCGGGCAGCGGGCTCAGGAGCGGGTAGCCGGACATCTCCCGGGGCGTGTCGCACTGGAGCCGGTCGTAGGTGTGGGTGACGTTGTTGAACGCCTCCAGCCAAGTGAGAAAGCTGAACAGCTCACAGCCACAGTGGAACGGGTTGCCGGCGAGCTCGCACACCATCAGCCGGTTGAGCACGGTGAAGGTGGACGGGTCGAGGCGGGCCAGCTTGTTGGAGGAGAGGTCCAGGCTGCTGAGGCTGGGGCACTCCCACAGGGCGTTGGTGGCGATGACCTCGATGACGTTGTGCTGGAGGAAGAGGCACTGCATGCGACCCAAGCCTCTCAGCATGCCCTCACTCAGGTTGGTCAGCTTGTTGTAGCCCAGCTGCAGAACCTGAGACAGCAAGAGTGTAGAGAGAATGTAGAGTGAGAATGGCAAAGTTTTTTTTTTTCCGGGGGTCTCTGACACCGGGGACCCCTCTAACCTAACCTCTCCCACCCCCCAAACCTAACCCTAACCCAGACCCTAACCCTGAACCTAACCTCTCCCCAGACCCTACCCCTAACCCTAAAATTTTTACCATTTTACAATTTTGGAGCCGAAATTGTAACATAGCAACGTTGGTCCAAAATGTTGCTATTTTACAGTTTTTTGGGGACTGTGTTGATTTGAAATTATTTAACATTGAAAGAGCATGGTGCATCTTGGAGAGCACATTGCATTAGTATGTGGGAGGGGTATGGGATTTGGGTAAAAAAAGTTTTTTTTAAATCACGTATATACTCGTTTTTGTAACCTGCAGGGGGCACTGTTCCATTTCATTTAACTCCCTCTTGTGAGGAGATGCGGAGGGATGCAAACTAGTCACCTTTAGGTGACAGTCACCCTTTTCATCCTAAAACAGGAGGATTTCTTAGTGGTCTCATGTCTGCCCTGGTATCTGTCACCTTTTTCACTCTCCATGACTTTGCATCCCTTTGTCAGCCCCAGCAGAACACAATCCCTCTTGTGATGTCACTCCTCTTGTGATGTCACACACCTATTTAGAATGCCACCTTTTCCTGCATATTTCTACGCTGGGAGCCTGAGATTTTTTTCTTTTGTGTTTTTTTTTCCTGGGTATTTTTGTACTAATCTTGAGCCCAAAATCTAAGTTCAGATTTGTTTTAACCTCCACCACGCTACCCCCCCACTCCCCATTTGTTTTATCCCATTTTGATCCCCCATTAGTATTCATTTTAATTTGTTTATCCTGTTTGCTGCGCCATCCTCTGACGATCTGGGGAGAGCCGAAAGTGGCTCCATGCTTCCTCCGAGACATGGACAGTTAGCCAGCCGCTTCTTTTCACCTGACAGGGGAAGCTTCACCGGTAGGACATAGCACATGGGAGGATCACGCTATTCCAATGAGTTTCCCTCCCTCTGAACAGGCGCCCCGAACGACCAGAGGAGGCACCACTTCAGCGACCAGGATAATGCATGTTTTTGGTGAGGGGTTCCTATATGAAGGAAACTCCCAGGGGGCACAGAGAGAACATGCAAACTCCACACAGAAAGGCCCTTTTGGGACTCGAGGACATGCGGACGGGCGCGCACTCCTCACAGCGTCCCAGGTGGGAATCGAACCCAGGAACTTCTAGCTGTGAGGCGACAGCGTGCACTACCACTGCGCCACGGTGCCCCACTCCACCATGCTCTTTCACGTTTGTCGGGCGGGGAGCTTTAAAGTAGGCTATAACGATGAGTCAGTATTTATTTTTTTATTTTTATTTTTATTTTTTGATTGACCTTGATGGGATTGATTTCACAGGGACTACATACATTCTAGAGATGCACGGGCCGCAGTTATAACCGCGTTGACCGCGTATATCCCGCTCCGCATCATAAAAATAAACATTCTGATTAATAGCGGATGAGGTGCGGGCGGGTGAAATTATGTATCATTAATGAGAAAACATTATATTAATTACATTCTCTAGTCTATATGAACGTATTTTAACCTTCATTTTTCATCAGGCACTTTATTAGCCGACCATGTATCAAGGAAAGGACCCGAATGGACCAAGGCAGTGGTAAACAATGCATCCATGCGGTAAACGGGGACGGGATGCGTCATGCGTGTATACTTTTCGCAACCCAGTTTAGTGAAACCACGCCCCCATGTGTCACGTCACTTCCCCTCGCTCGCACCGAAGCTGGCAAGCTTGGAAAATACTTGGGGAAACATGAAGATCGCCCATTATGCAGCAGAGCGGATATATACACTTTATGCATAATATGACACATTCATTACATGGAGATATACGACTTTATGCATATAATATGACATTGTTTAAGTAGTAAAACAGATATTAACATTGTTTTTTTCTTGGCTTTTAAAAGCAATCATCTCTGATTCTATAGTAGTAGTATATTGGGGGGTGAAGAGTGTCACCCACACAGCAATTTAACGTTACTATGAAATTTTAATTTTTAAACAGTGATGGTGATCTGAGAAAAATAAGTCCATGACCATAATGATGCTGCATTTGGATTTTGCGACAATCGACTGTATCAATGCACCGCAAAATAACAGGGTGACCATGTACTGTATTTCAGAGTGGAGGTTGACTTGAGCGCAGTCGCATTGCAGGCAGTCTGCAGTAGAAGGGCGTAAAAAACTATCTGTAAATGGATGATCACAAAAAGGTGAACAAATCATATCTGTTTGAAGTTACAATTGACGTTCAGCATTCTGAAGGTTTAATGTTGCGGTTAGGGCAAAGATTCGGTTAATAAACAACTTTTAAGGTGAGCGTTTTGCTACCTTGCTAAGCTAGCAGAGCGGCCCTGTTGGGTCATGCGGCCGTGGGTGTAGTTTCACCTAAACTGGGTTGTGAAAAGTATGGCTCGTATGACGAGATGCCTCAAATTATTAGTCCATATAAGGTGAATGATGTCACCAGAACGAGTAGGAGATGACATAACATAACACAAATTCAGTTTGGGGGATGCTTTTATCCAATCAAGTCAGTTTACATTGGGATACGTGTTTTTTTTTTTTGCATGGGTTGCCTCAGTGGGATTTGTTTTAGCAGTACTGTGAACTTTTGGAAAGCGATCAAGTTCAAGTTCAAGTTCAAGTTCAAGTTTATTCATATGTCCCAGAAGGGCACTTTGGGTTGCAGCAGAGCAAAAAACAAAACAGTCATAAAATCACACAAGACTCGAAATAAAAACATGAAAACAAAGTGCAGACACAAATAGACCATAAAACTATAAAAACCATAAAAGACCATAAAACCATAAACACAAAATGGAGACACAATAGACCACGACATAGTGCAAAGTAAGTTCAGTTCAAAAGTGCCAGTGTAGTTTAAAGTGCATTAGAGACCGATAAGTGCAAAATGCAAGGCAGTCTAAGAAGGAGACTTAGCCACACAGCGCTACATATTACAGAAAGTAAATGCTACAATATAACTATTGTATGGTAGAACATAAATAAATAAAAACATCAAATGGATGTTACATTACTGTATGTTCTCTTAAGTAGCATTTAAAGCTCGAATCGAAGCAGGCACAAAGGAATTCCTATATCTATTTTTCTTGGCCAAGGGAGCACGAAGACGAAGGCCAGATGGAAGCAGCTCATATTCAGAGCACAGCGGATGGGCATTGTCTGAGCAGATAGCCCTTGCTTTTTTCAGCAACTGCAGGTTGAAAATGTGGTCTAGGCTCCTAAAATGGATTCCGGCTATTTTAGAAGCCGTTTTCACGATTCTCCCTAGGGAGTTCCTATTCTTGATGTCGAGGCTGCCATACCAGCAAGCAATAGAGAAGGTGATCACCGATTCAATGAAAGCGCTGTAGAACAATTTCATCAAGGTCTTGTCTACCTGGAATTTGGTAAGTTTCCGGATTCCCAATGGATTTTATACAGTAAAGTTTAGTTTAATATGTCTATTATTGTATTGGATATTTTCTTTTCTTCTTCTCGTCTCATACCGTATTCTTTTCTTCTGTATGTAAAAAAAAAAGAACGAGGGAAAAAAAAGGAAAAAGAATAAAAGTAGCCTATAGGCTATTAACATCTAACTGCGGGAGATTAAATGGGCATGAGGGGAAACCCGGAGAAGTGCTCCTGGCTTGCAGACCTGTAGGTTGGCTTGTCCAGCGAAGGCCCCGTCCTCGATGTAGCTGATCTCGTTCTTGGTGAGATTGAGGTCGGTCAGGTTTGTGAAGCGGTACATGGAAGTGAAGAGCACCGCCTTCAGCTTGTTCTCGTTCAGCCTCAGGTCATGGACCTGAGGAGGAGAGCAGAAGAGAGGGTCATGGACCTGAGGAGGAGAGCAGAAGAGAGGGTCATGGACCTGAGGAGGAGAGCAGAAGAGAGGGTCATGGACCTGAGGAGGAGAGCAGAAGAGAGGGTCATGGACCTGAGGAGGAGAGCAGAAGAGAGGGTCATGGACCTGAGGAGGAGAGCAGAAGAGAGGGCAGGTGATGTAACGCAACCCTCTGACAGCCACAGTGAAGGTCCACAGCTGTAACTGAGCTGAACAGTCTCACAAACAAACCACACTTGACATCATTTGCTCCAGTCTGTGCCTGAGACTTGACCAGAGGACAGGGCAGGACAGATGAGCCGGGTCACAGTAACCTAAATTTGGGAGCAAATCTGGTCCCCTCACTTTACATAAGATCTACATACATACCATACCACCCCCCCCCCCCCACACACACACACACACACACACACACACACCACAACATCATAATCACTGTTGCCTTTGTCATTCAACGTCATCTTCATCATGATTATTATCATCATCATCATCATCAAGTGAATGGCACGTGCTCTTGCTGACACCATCACAGCTTCACGCGCATGAATACATACAATGTTAAAGGCGCCTCTGGCGGGGGAGATATAGGTTCTATTACTGACCGTGTTGTTGATGTGCTGGGGGATGGTCTCGTACGGAGGCTGGTTCTGACTGCAGATAGCCAGCCAGACGTAGCCTTTGTCCCCCTCTATCAGCCAGCAGTCCCCCTTCACCACGCCGGGCAGGCGCAGGAGCAACAGTGCGGGGAGCAGCAGGGAGAGCAGCAGGGAGGGAGACGGGGCGGAGGGGCGGAGTCTGCTGGCCATGGTTCGGACTAGGGTCGTCTGAGGTCGCCTCGGCGGAGGAGAGGAGAGGAGCGGAGGAGGAGCGGAGGAGGAGAGGAGCGGAGGAGAGGAGGAGAGGAGGAGAGGAGGAGCAGCCTCAAACGGGGCGCGGGCTGCAGGTGAGGGGGGCGAGCGAGCGAGCGTGCGGGCGGGCCGCAGTGAGTCCAGAGAAAGGTCAGCGAAAGGGCGTCTCCACGGCGATCACAGCTGAGCTTGCAGCACGGCAGAGAGTCCGGTCCACATCTTTTTAGGTGTTCCACATCGACGGGTTTTGGAGACTGCCGCCCCGGCAACTACTCATGGCCCCCCTGACAACCGTATCCCGTGACGACGCAGACGAGGAAGTATACTCCCTCTCTCAGAAAGACAGAAGACCTGTACAACAGAGAGGAGGGAGAGGGAAAGAGAGAGGGAGGGGATAGAGAGAGAGAGAGAGAGGAGAGAGAGAGAGAGAGAGGAGGGATGAATATTAACATTAATAGTGATAATGACAAAATGATTAAGAGTAGGCAAGAAAATTGTAATACACTTCACATATCCCCGGATCATTTTGAAATTAATTGAGTTTAGGTCTCATTTCTTAAAGCGCTGTGTTAAAAAAAAAACACAAAAAAAAAAAGAGAGAAGAGATATGAATCTAATACCTGTGCCACCCAATCCCTTCGAGGTAACGCACCTCCGTAATAAATCCATTAACTGGCATGATTATTTCATTGAGCCTTAATAATAACGCCCAGAGAAATATATTTTGACATTTCAAACGGAAGCAGACTTTTTACGCCCCGTAATTATTCACGTTCATGAAAGCAACAGCCTCGTATGGGAATACATCTCTTGCTCAGACATTAGCATATGATGCAGCAATAAAAATGGAAATTGCCATGGATATTGAAAGCGGCATTGCTTCTTCTTTGGCGTTTGTTTGCATTGTTTACGAGGTTCGCCGGTTTACAATTGTGCTTGTGTTATGCTGCACCTTCTCGGTCCATAATGAAACAATAACAGTTGAATGGCGGCGGTTACACGGGTGGAAGAGGAGAAATGGGCTAAGTGGAAAACAAAGCAGTGCCGTTGTAATTTGCATGTTTTAGCAGGATGCAAAACTGACACTTGGCAATTTACCCTCTCTCAGGGGGATTAACCGTGGATTAGGCCTCTAATCCAGCGTTAAATAGTATCTCATCACCACAGCTCCGACTCGTCGTTTGCTTTTCCAAAACTTTGGATTCCCTCCCGGGGAAAAGTTATCCGGCCACAACATGAATGGCAGGGAATTGATAGCGAGAACAATTGAATAATAGACTCCTCTTTAAAAGGGGCATTTCACCGAAAAACAACGCTGATTTATTTTGCACACGATCTCACAACATATCCCGAAAACGGTCAACTATTTTGCAGAGATTCGTTTAGTTTGATAGGTATTGAGAGTCGACTTGAGTTAAGGGTGGACCAGTGATGTCACAACACTGTGTACACAATGAGTCAATAGGCTGGTTTGAGTTGACTGCCGAGACGAGAGCAGGCGAGCGCAGTCAGGCGAGGCGTCAACAAGTCGAACACCCACTGCTGCTTTTCTTCTTCTACAGTTTTGTTTAACAGCGGGTTTGTAAACAAATTAAAACATGCATTAGCGCCACCCACACTCACTGCTCAAATGACCCAGCCCTTCAGATTCTTTATTTTAATGTAGGCATTACAGGTGGTATTTATGTAAAATATGGAGTGACAGCTTGGAATAGATATAAAATGGAAGTTTCTACACTTCACTGTGGGTTTGTGATGCACCTGTGTTGAACCAATGGGCGCGCTCAGCTTGATGCGTTTCTCGTCATCCTCTGTCATCCGCAGTCGGGCGCAGTTGGTGGGGAGCAACTGTGGCGCCTCGCTCCAAATCTGCGCCCGCCTCGCTCTCACGAGAGTGCCGTGGCTCACGCAGTCGGAGCAAGTCGGACAACTTTTCTAACCATCATGCAACGGTATGGAATTATTTACCTATCATAATGCAAGAGATTGTTCAAGAAATTTGAGAGCATCATTTATCAATTTCACATTCAAATTTTGGACCCTTGGACTCAAAAAGCCCCCGCCTGTGCTCAGATTTACTCTGCTTGTCGTTAAACTATACGCTCACGCTCAAAACTTTACGCTCGCGCTCAAAACTTTTCTTTATGGACAGATTCCATGCACTCACATTAAAATATCCCCTGCTCACGCTTAGATCTTCTCTGATTGTGGTCAAACTCTGTGCTTCCATTCAAATGTCTGCCCTCTCCATTCAAACTGAGTGTGCTCTCTCTTGGAATTTCTCCTCTTGGATCTTTTGTCTGCGCTTGGATTTTCTGTGACACAACCCTATCAGAAACCCACAACCAATAAGAATGCCAGGATAGTGTCACATGATCCCCAACCCAGCAATCATATGACACTATCCTGGCATTCTATTGGCTGTGGATTTCTGACAGGATTGTTGCACAACAAATCTGAGAGGAGAGAAGATATCCAAGAGCAGAAGTTTCAAGAGCGCACAGAAGCAGTTTGAAGGGGGAGGGGAGGACATTTGCATGCAGGCACCGAGTTTAAGCGTGAACAGAGTGAATGTAAGTGTGAGCAGGGGATTTTTGAGTACGAGTGCAGGAAATCTGTCCAAGCAGAAAACTTTTGAGTGTGAGAGCACAGTTTGAGGACAAGCAGAGCAAATGTAAGCACACGCGGGGGCTTTTTGAGTCCAAGGGTCCAAAATCTGAACGTGGAATTGATAAATCATGCTCTCAAATTGCTTGAACGACCTCTTGCATTTAGATAGGTAAATAATTCCATACAACGGGGGCAAGCAAGGCGCTGGTGGAATCTGCGCAGGACGTGCTCATCTCAAAAGAGCCTTAATACCTTCTGATGACATCATGACACAACCGAACTCAAATCAACTCTCAATAACTGTCAAACCAAATGAATGTCTGTTGACAGTTTTCGGATATGTGTGAGATCGTATTTTCTATCCCACGCGTATGAATTCCCCCCCATGTGCTTCTTTGACTGTGTCAGATGAAGGGAGTTAACCCCGCTGTAAGAAACAAAGCACCGTGCAGCAACCCAATCTAGTCACAAGTAATGGAAGCCAATTTAGGATTCCTGTGTCACACTGACCCGTCTCTAATAGCCATCCTCATCCTCCCCGGTGGCACCGTGCCCCTCGGTTAGCCCCCCAGCCATCTTCTCATCTCGCTCTCCACGCACCCCCGAGCTCTCACTCAACTCTTCAAATCGTCCCATGAAATTGATATCGACAATTCAATTCCTCCAGCGCAGGTCTTCGCTTTGCCTTTGACCCAACAGCGTTGCCTTACGTGGCGAGTAAGACGCCCGCAAAAAAAAAAAGCAATTTACAGCTCCGGGTAACAGGTGGGCACGATCTGCCCCGAATCAGTTTCAACCCGACACATAATGAAAGCCAGTCATTATTATGGGATTTGTTATGTATTCGCTTTTAAAGTGTGTTTGAAATCGATTCCAAATCGAGCGCAACCGTTTGCTGCAAGGTGGGAAACCGTGCGCGCGCGTGAATACGAGCTGGCGGTGGCACATCTTTGATGAAAAGAAGCAAGCAAAGTGAATGATTGGACGTCGATCGTAACGATCACGTTCAACACCGACACAGATACTCATCCTCCCTCTTTCACCCCACTTTTCCCATTCCCTCTCGTCACGTCCGAGTCTGCCCTCACGATCTACACACATCCTGGCTTTTCCCCATTGGAGCCTCTGGAAGTGCGGCCTACCATTTACGCCGTAGGCTAGTCTTTGAACAAAAGACAGACTCATGAAATAATAGCCTATTCTTAAAATGCCTCTGGAAATCTGGACAGAGATGCTCATGTTGTGATGACTGCCGACTTGGCATCATGTTGGAACATATGATGTGTTTGCATCAGCTCAAATCCAAGAGAGTGACTATTATTATTTGGTTGTTTATCATTAAAGTTTCTATCAAATGGACCATCGGTGAACTGCGGCGGATATCCTGAGTTGCGTCTCGTGAGCAGATTTGACTGCATTAGTGTGAATATAACTGGTCATTTAGATTTGTATTACCTTACGCTACGTTCACACAGACACAGGGAACCTACGCCTTGCCTTGCCTCAACTCAACCCACGCCTACGCCTGCAGACCTTGAGCTGGGCGTGAACCGATCACACCGCACGCCTTTGCACGCTGAACCTGGAGCCGAGTCACAAGCGCCTCTCGAATTATCATGGGTAGGGTAGGTCAAATAAATCTGATATATTTAATGTTCTATTGATGCTGGATATGTATAACCAGGTCTGACTATAGTCGGACATTTTAGAGAGGTAATCTTGCAAGAATATGTGCTGGCACAACAACATTGTCCATCTTGCTTCTTCGGTCTTTATTCTCGCTCATGGAGATTTGTTTGCAGACAGGGAGAAAGCCCCGCGTGATAGCCACCCGTCAATCTCTCTCTCTCTCTCTGCTCAACACTGTTTTCTTTCATGGCTTGACAGAAGAAACCTGCCTGCACGCGCCTAGTCGGCTTGAAAATAGAACTCACGCCTAAACGATAAAATCGGCGCAGGTCAGGCAAGGCGTGGGTACACGTAGGGTTCACGCTCAGGCGCACGGTGTACACAGCCTCGTTGACTAAAACGGACGCCTATTTAAAAGCGTGGGTAAAGGCAAGGCATAGGCAAGGCTTGGGTCCCCGGTGTGAACCCATAGACTGCCAACACCAGTGGATTTCCTGCCCTGTTTTCTGGCTGTGTTGAAACACTTCCACAATCTTGAGATGCCAAGTGTTAAGTATCAGAGCCTACTCCCCCCCCCCCCCCCCCCTGCTTGTAATTACCCAGCTGGTAATTATCCAGTCGTCAGCTTGTATTTACGGGGTACCCGCTGTGACATATAGCCTGACACGCTAGTTCACTGTGCTCTACAGACAGGGAAGATGAGTCAGTCAAGACGTTTCCAGACGGTTGTTTACCGCCGAGTCCAGTCAGAATACAGAAGAGTCACAATGCTTTGATAATCACAGCCGTACTGGCCCTGTCTGCCTTCTCATCCATGTCCGGCTCTCCCACATCCTCCCTCTCTCTCTCTCTCTCTCTCTCTCTCTCTCTCTCTCTCTCTCTCTCTCTCTCTCTCTCTCTCTCTCTCTCTCTCTCTCTCTCTCTCTCCCTCCCTCCTTATGGCTGCTCTCCTTTCAACAAAGAACCTAAATGAATGCTTCATGGCCAAAAAGCAACCTGGCACCATGTGTGTGTATCACAGCCCTCCCTCGCTGCATCACATCTCATCAATGCCTTTGGTTTTATTTTGACAAGAGGAAGAAGACAACCTTATTTTCCTCTCTTTTGCTTCCAAACCTTTCCTCTCTTTGTGCTTAATACCTGGGCTTTAATTAAAGCCTGCATGGCATCCGACAAACAACAGTAATTATGTCAGGTCGGCGAGGCCAATGGAGCCTTCCTGAAGTGGACGTGCAAAAGGAGTGGAGGGGGTCTGAGCAACTTCAGGCATATTTTTTGCCACTTCGCTAGTTTCTGCTCATTAGAAAACCTTCTGATAAAAAAATCACTGACGTCAGAGGAGAGCTAATATAATAATCTGCGACACATTCATATACATACATTGCTGTTGCTCTTCTATATGCTACTGTCTCAGTGACTCATATAACACAACAACGATCCAACGTATATGAAAGCGTTTACATTGTTCTAAACGGCCGGTGTCTGTCTCTTTCCTTACTCGGACTACTGTCCCTGTCCCAGTATACAGCAGGGGTGGGAAATCGATTTATTGAATCTTGAATCTTGAAATCGATTTATTGATGGAATCATGTCGCCTCTGCTACGATAGGTGGCGATATGCTCTCTTATAGCTGGTTAGTATTGGGCCATTACCGGTTGAGCTACTTACGTCACAGACCACAACGATTGTCGGAGAGTGAGCTAGCAAGTTAGCAACCCAGATTGCCAGGTAAACTGGCACCACAATGGACAACTTTGCGAATCTGTACATACTGTAGTGTCATAGATATTATATTACTATAGATGGGTCACCGCAGGCTCTGCCAATTCTAACAACTGGTAGCAGCCAGGCCCGTAGCCAGGGTTTGAGAAATACCGAGGTCATTTTAGCGTGGCGTGGGGGGCCCAGGGGGGGCTATGACCCCCCGGATAGAAAATGTTGTCCATTTTGAAGTAAAAAGCTTCAATCTGGTGCACTTTGAGAGCAAAATGAAGAGGCTAGATCTATGAAGAACTACAGACATCATGTTAGATTAATATCCTCTTTACTGTGTTGTTGCTTTAAAATGATACAAAAAATAAATGCCTCCCCATATAATATAATTTATATTCTGCATACAGGTCACATGGCAGAATACTGCTCAATCAAATACAATGGCCCATCTACACAAACATCACTTACAGGGGAGTTACTTACCCATTCACTTCAATGGGCTACATGCACAACTCCACTACTTCCTGAAATTAGTACAGCTTCTTTATTTCCTGTCATCACTATTGGATGAACTGATTAATGTCAGGTGTGCTGCAGTCACAACAATGATCAGGCACACCTGATTAATCAGTTCATCCAATAGTGTAGGACAGGAAATAAAGAAGCTGTACTAATTTCAGGAAGTATAAAAGTTGTGCATGTAGCCTATAGAACTGTCCCCAAAGTCTAGCCCCAATCTAGCCTCAATGCAAAATCTGAATGTTGTGAGTTATCTCTCTTCCTTCTATAGCACACAGAGAGGAAGCAAATTGTTGCATTTCTGATCAACTGTCACATTAAAACATCAATGACAGATGAATAGATCTGGGGACCGGGGCTATATTTCTAAAAAAAAAAAAAAAAAAATCTTTTGGTGTGGAAAATACCGAGATCATGACCTCGGTGTCCTCAATGGTAGCTACGGGCCTGGTAGCAGCAAGTCTCTTAAATGCAAATGATCTCGTGGTCACCTCTCCCCAAGTCTCGTTACTCCCCCCGTCACCACTGGTTTTCTTCTTCAAGCAGGCTTTAAGCGGGTTAGTGCTGACCTAGCAAAAATGGAGATTGTGAGTTCCCCAAACACAATAAACACAAAGCTGCCCCTTGTTAGCTCAATACAGTTGAAACTAAGATATTCCATTAAACAAATATTTTTTCTAGCCACAGATTTAGCTATCAACGAACTTCACCTTTAGCTTTAGCTAATCGCTCCCTGGCCGCTAACATAAGTTCCTGTTGTGTGTTGCTGAGACAGAGGACAGGTGTCGAACAAGTTTAATTATCTCCTGATCTGAAAAATGCCATTTTAGTGTCCGAATATTCTGAAGATATGTGGCTTCGCAGAACGGGCCGGATATTTACTTTAACGAATATGGGGGCGAAGGGATCTGTCATAATCGGAGATCACGTTGACTTTTCCCGTTGACTCCAATAGCCGGAAATCTCTTAGTGGGCGTG